>NC_087189.1:14499881-14507381 GCF_035594125.1 Scylla paramamosain | reverse complement strand
TCGGAGGACTGCGAGGAGAGCGAGCTGCGCCGCGTATCCACTTGGCTGACAGATGTCGCCAGGTGCGGGTGCGTCGAGGTCGCGGTGCGTACAGGCCCGGCAGAATCTGATCGAGAATCATTGGAGTGTGAGCTTCTGACGGAGGACAGCTGGGTTATAGTCGTGGCTATTGACATGTGCCGCCGCCCGGGGCCGCCGCCTACCTCTGACGCCCCGACACCTGACGAGGGCATGTCCGTGCCGTGCCTCCCGCTAGTAGCTGCTCGGCTCGTCACTCTTCCCAGACTTGGCGAAGCGGCTCATGCCGGATTGGCGCGCCAGGCCCAGCAGCGTGCGGCGGATCTGCACGCGGCGCTCCGGCGTCAGCACCAGGATGACGAAGATGCCCACGCCGCGCAGGGCGTTCACGCTGGACGGCACGTACCACAGGTAGTCGTACCACGACTCCGAGGGCGTCACCATGTACTTGCTGATGACGAAACTGACCACCTCCAGCAGCCACGTCACGCCGGACCACACCACCAGCTTGACCGACTCCAGCCACCTGCGGGAGGCACACCGCTGAGTGACACACACACACACACACACACACACACACACACACACACACACACACACACACACACACACTTGTGGGAGGCACAGTGGTGAGGAGTGACACACACACACACACACACACACACACACACACACAAACACTTGTGGAGGGCACAATGGTGATGAGTGACACACACACACACACACACACACACACACACACATACACACAAATTAATAAGAAAACTGTCTTTCTTTCACACCTTACCAATTTCCTGTACGGTATTCTTAACTTGCGTCACGTGTCTTAAGATCTCAGTGTTACAATACTCAGCCAGTCAGCCACTTCACTCCCTCACCCCAAAAACCAACAGTAATGAAGAAATTATAGAAAACGAGGAATGTTGAGGGTCACTTAACTAAATCCAAACCTCTCACTCGTCCCCCCCCTCCCTCTCCCCTAACACCGAACCATACCCTGAAACACTTCTGCGCCGCACCTCCACTATTTCAGAAGGTTTTAGTTAAAGTTACAATTTTTTTTCTCTCTCTTAAAGGTGTTTTTAACGGCTTCTGTGACAGATTAACAAAATTCCTACATTATTTACTGGATGAACATTCTTGAGAACATGGCTACTCATCTCTGTGGCCTTTGAAAATAGTCGTGGTGAGAGAGCAGAACGTTTGTGTCACACTCTCTCTCCTGTCACACTTACACATTGCGGGTCTGGTGAGTTCTGAGGCCTGACTGAGCAGGGCGTGGGCCATTAGAGGGGGGCGGGGCCTTGCCGGGGTCGCCGCGCCCCTGCATCTCAGTCCCATTTCGCTCAGGGGCTGAAACTGAGGGAGGAATTAAAAGAGGAACAATAATAATGAGGATATAAACGAGAGATGAAGAAAATAAGCGTCATGTAGTAACTTATATTTCCTTCTCCCTTTTTTTTTTTTTTGTGGAAGCGAAGGAGTGAAGAAAAATGATAAAATTTTGAAAAGTAGAGAAAAATTACTACTTGTTCATATATTGTAACTATTTTTTTTTCTCTCTCTCTAGAGCATCGTATTCTCTCCCTTCTACTCCTCCTCCTCCTCCTCCTCCTCCTCCTCCTCCTCATTCTCCCCTTTCTCATTCTCCTCTTCTATTTATTCGCGCACTCAATTCTCCTTGTTTACTTTTCTCTGACAATACATTCTCCTCTTTTTTCTGCTCCTCTCCCTCCTCCTCCTCCTTCTCCTCCTTTTACTCCTCCTTTTCTTTGCACACTCAGTAATCAGGTTGTCAGTGCTGAATCACAAGAGAGGTTTAAAAGATTCAACAAATTCATGGATGCGATGACATACAGAAACAGGTTATATACAGGGACTACCACGTATAGGCCTAATTGCTTCCTACGGCTTCCCTTATGCTCTCAAGATATGCTCTTACCTTGGTTACGTGCAGGGCCGCACTCCAGCCGCCTCAGCTTCTCAGGCACGCACGTAGCGACTCACCAACAGCAGCACCATGTTAGCCACGAGACTAATCAGCATCGGGGCGTAGAAGTAAACAAGGGTGGCTGCCGGATCTATAGTAATGGGAAATAATTACAAAGGAGTTCGCAGATTTGAATATGATTGCATTGGGTTATGTACAAAGGACTGGGTGGTATTAAGAAAGGTTTGTGTGGGATTTAAAGGTGTTTAGTTAAGAGTGAAGAAGGTTTTAAAGGGTCAAAGAAGGTAATGATGTAAGGTTGACAAAAATACGGAGAAAAAAAGGAAAAACAGGAAAAGAAAAAAAAAACACACACAACAACCGTATGAAGAAAGGAACACTGTATGCAAAAAAAAATAAAATAAATAAATAAAAATAAATAAATAAATGAAATAAATAAATAAATAAATAAATAAATAAATGAAAGACCGAGAGGGAGAGATAATAAAAAGAGAGAGTTACAAAAAAGTATGGTAGATGAACAGAAAGACAAATGAAAATAGAAAGAATGAAGAAAGAACACACACACAGAGAGAGAGAGAGAGAGAGAGAGAGAGAGAGAGAGAGAGAGAGAGAGAGAGAGAGAGAGAGAGAGAGAGAGAGAGAGAGAGAGAGAAAATAGACAAACAAAAGACAAATAGAAAAAAAATAGCATATGAAATGAAGGACACACGAACGAACATAATGACGTAGGTTACCTGAGAAGAAGCACCTGTAGAGGCCAACTTTAGGGGTGATGACGCTGCAGGGGAGGGACTGACGGTAGTGGTCGAGTGTGAGGGCAAGGGAGGCGATGAAGGCAGGAAGACCCCACGCCCACAGGGAATGGTACAGGTAGCGCAGCGTCTCTGAGGTCTCCACGTGCCTGACGGAGGGGTGAAGGTGGTGGTGGTGGTGGTGGTGGTGATGGTGGTGGTGAAAATAAATCAAATAAGTGAAACAGATAAAACACAATAGATAACAATAAGAATGAATATTAGAAAAGGATAAGAAAGAAGAGAGAAAAGGATAATTTATAAGACTAAGAAGAACAAAATGGTAGGAAAGCAAGATTTTTTTTTTCTTTTATCTTTCTGTTATCTTAGTCTTCGTTTTTATTTTTTGTTTGACCCTCTTTCGTTTTTTTTTATTCTATTTTTATTTTTTTCTCTTGTCTTATTTCTTCTTCCTTCTGTTCTTTACTTGGTGTGTTTTGTTTTATGCAATCCTCCTCTTCCTCCTCCTCCTCCTCCTCCTCCTCCTCCTCCTCCTTCTACTACTACTACTACTACTACTACTACTACTACTACTGCTGCTACAGGGACTGCCATGTGTAGGCCTGGTGGCTTCTTGCAGCTTCCCTTATTTTCTTATGTACCACTACTACTACTACTACTACTACTACTACTACTACTACTACTACTACTACTACTACTACTGCTACTACCACGCCTCCGCCAGCAGTACTCACAGCGTCAGGAGGAGGGACTCGAGGCAGATGGAGGTGTTCCACTGAAAGGCCGCCAGCAGGAAGAAGATGAGGAGCCACGCTGCAGGAGAGAGAGAGAGAGAGAGAGAGAGAGAGAGAGAGAGAGAGAGAGAGAGAGAGAGAGAGAGAGAGAGAGAGAGAGAGAGAGAGAGAGAGAGAGAGAGAGATGAGAGGGAGAGAAGAGGAAAGATAAGAACACTCATATACACGAATAAATAAAAGATTAATAACTATGAAAACAAACATAGCAAATCACAAACGATGATGGGTGATGAGAGAGAGAGAGAGAGAGAGAGAGAGAGAGAGAGAGAGAGAGAGAGAGAGAGAGAGAGAGAGAGAGAGAGAGAGAGAGAGAGAGAGAGAGAGAGAGAGAGAGGTGGGTGAACAGACAGGTGGGTAAGCAGGTGACAACACAGGTGACAACACACATGGACTCACCTATGATCTGACACTCGCTGTTCCCTTCCTTCATTTCCACCTTCATGTTCACCATCAGGAGCAGGAAGCCCACCAGGTAGGAGAAGACGTAGCTCAGCAGGATCCGGCCCGCCAAGGTGTTCACCTGAGGGAGGAGCGGCGGCAGGTGAGGCGGGCAGGGAGAGAGGGGAGGATTATGGGGCGAGGGGTGCTATCATGACAGAAGAACTTGGGGGTTTAAGAGATGTGGAGAAAAACGAGGGAGGGAGGGAGGGATGGAGAGAAGCAGGGAGATGGGGGAGCGAAGGTAAAAAGGAGGAGTCAGTGATATTTAGGGAAGAAAGGAGAAGAGAGGGAGGAAAAGGGTACATGACGAAGCTTAAATTCTTAGAGCAGTAGGAGGAGGAGGAGAAGGAGGAGGAGTCTGTGCCTACCTTCTTGACGGTGACGAGTCCCCGCCTGACGCGGGTGGAAATGAGGGAGAAGGCTGTCCCAAAGAGCGCGGCGCAGGACACCCCGAGCAGGATGCCGGTGAGGCCAAACTTCTCGGCGTGCAGGTTGTAGCCCTGCCACATGCCGGGGCACACCAGCACGCCGGGCCGCCGGTCGCTGCCGTTCACGGTGTAGTCCAGGCAGTAGGCTTGCCTCGGGAAGGAATGACGCGTGAACACGCAGCCGGACTCCAGCCCCACCACCTCCAGCATGTGGTTCGTCGACAGCAGGGCGTGGTCGTCCCCCACCAGGTCGGGGTCCACGTAGTAGTGGTGGTAGCCGCCCGACACCTGGCACTCCGGGAACGAAGTGAAGGTCAGCTTGGTGATGTTGGCAGCCTGCACGTGCGGGTGGTCCAGCAGCTCAAGGCCCTGGTCGTCTGGCCTGCACGTGTAAGTGGAAGAGCTGAAGTAGTGGCCGTGGGGACAGCACTTGCCTACCGTGCCCTCCTGGCTGGGGTGCAGGGAGAGGTGCACGTGCACCAGCTCCTCCAGTTCGGCGTGGCACAGTACCGCCACCGTCTGCGTTTTGTTGGAGGGCCCCAGGTAGTCATCCACGCAGTAGCGCATGGTGTCGTGGCTGTCGCCGCGGGTGTCCACTGACAGGTAGCCGTTCTTGCTGATCCACCACTGCACGTCAGCATCGTCAGGGGTAATCAGCTCCTGCACGCACAGCTGGCCGCCGTTCTCCGTTGGGAAGCCGTAGTGGGGATCCAGCACCTCCAGCAGCTGCCTCATGCGCGCCGACACGTCCCCGGGGCCGGCGAGCGCGCAGCCCGTCTCGGTGAGCAAGTGCTCGCTAGGGCAGCACTTGTGGAAGGCCTCGACGGGGCAGACGGAGGCCACGGCGGTCATGGTGGTGTCACCCGCCGCCCACAGGTACTCGACGCAGTAGGAGGAGGTGGTGTGGCACTTGCCGGTGAGGCGCTCGCACAGCTGGCTGGAGGCGTCCAGGAAGGCCTGGTCCGCCACCACGATGCGCGGCGCGCCGCGGTCGCAGCGCAGCGTGCCCGTCTGCACCTTGATGGAGGACACGCCGGCGTCGCTGCGGATGAACTCCCGCACCAGCTCCTCGTGGCCACTCATGTTGGCCAGCTTGGGGCGGCACTCCTCCAGGGCGTGGTCGTAGTACTGGTCCAGGGCGCAGCACTTCCGGGTGAGGATCTTGGTGGGCCAGGGCTGGCACTGTGCCGCCACCATGATGCTGGCCTCCAGCTGGTCGGGCCCCGGCGCCGCCAGCTCCAGGCAGTAGTGGTCGTGGTCGTGGTCGTGCCCCGTCACCTCGCTGCGCAAGAAGCCGTGCTCCAACAGCAGGTGTGAGCCGTGCACCACCTCGCTGATAACGGGCGTCCTGCCCGTGCCGGGACACGTGGGCAGCAGCCCCGTCACCAGCTGCACGTCCCCGTGGCTGCTGGCGTCCGGTTGCCGCAGACTCTGCACAATGTCCTCGAAGTCCATGTTCACGGGCGCCGCCTCGCACTGCTGCGTCTGCAGGCTGAAGAAGAAGCCCAGCTCGCAGCACTTCCTCACCGGCGTGCTGGCGGCGGTCTCCTCCAGCACGTAGTTGTGCTGGTGCGCCGTGTCCTCGTCCAGCAGGATCAGGCTCTTCGCCTTGGTTGGGCGCCTCGCCCTTAACCAGCCGACTCCTCCTGCTCTTCCCAGCTCTCCATCTTCTTCCGGAGTTGCCTTCAACGCGGGGTCCCCCTGGGCGGTGTTCTCATGCGCCTCGCCCGCCACCAGGGAGTGCCCCACCACGAGCCCCTCCTCGTCCGTCGCCGCCGAGCTGCCCTGGGTCACCTGCGCCTCGTCACGGGACGTAGATGCCGTCACTTCGGTCTCGATGTCATCTGGGGTCACGCTCGTGGCAGGGACGACCAGCAGCAGCAGCAGCAGGAGGGGCGGGCGTCTACACAGCATGGCGGGGGGTCGCCTCTCACATAACACACCTGCAAACACCACACACACACACACAGTGTGAGCGTGACTGAGCGCACAGAGGAGCCCCAAGCCTGCTTAAGTGAATATGAAATATACCTTGACGATCACCATCACGCACCACCACCACACCGCCACCACCACCACACAGGACGGACACCAGGGCACGCACACACACACACACACACACACACACACACACACACACACACACACACACACACACACACACACATACACACACGAGTGGACCGCCACAGCAAACAAGACAGTTGTACACAGCAGACGGCGCCCTCCACCCTTGACACCTCCAACATAAAAAGATAAAAGACGTAATGGGAATTCTAGTGATTAAGCAAGACATGTATTTTCTCTCTTCCCTTTAGGCATGAGCAAAAGAAAGGGAGGAGGAGGAGGAAGAGGAAGAAGAAGAGGAGGAAGAAGAGGAGGAGGAAGAGGAGGAGGAGGAGGAGGAGGAGGAGGAGGAGGGAGGAGGATGGAGGAGGAGGGCAGCTCAGGTCACGTCTCGTCATTGAGGTCAACAAGGAGAAGGAATTAAGCAAGTCACCCATGAGAAAGAACACTCTCCCTAACCTCCGCCCCTTCCCCTTCTGTTCCTCCCTCCCCTTACCTCCCCCATTCCCTCCTTTATCCGCCCCTCATCTCCCCGCCCTTATTCCTACCACCCAGTACCCATTCCCCTCCCCTCCCTACCCTTCCCTTCCCCTTCCTTTCCGTGTTTCCATGCCTCCCCTTTCTTCCTCCCTTCTCGCCCCCTTCCAGCGGCCTTCAACCCTCCTCTTCCTCTTCCCTTCTCATCCACGCCCCCTAGAGAGAGAGAGAGAGAGAGAGAGAGAGAGAGAGAGAGAGGAGGAGAGAGAGAGAGTATTTACCAATTCAACTGTGCTTCCAAATCTTGTTCAAAGGAAGAAATATATTAGTTCTATCCCGCTACCCTCCACTACCTCCTCCTCCTCCTCTTCCTCTTCCTCTTTCCTCCTCCTCCTCCTCCTCCTCCTCCTTCTCCCCGGAAAGACTCACTAAGGGGCGTGGTCGCGTCCTCCAAACGCTAAGTCACCAAATAGCCGTGAACAATGAACGCTATGTAGGAGAACCCATCACCCATTTCGTATCTCTCTCTCTCTCTCTTCCTCTCTTCTCCCTCTCTCTCTCCTCCTCTC
>NC_087189.1:14484881-14494881 GCF_035594125.1 Scylla paramamosain | reverse complement strand
ATATATAACTAGTTCTTTTTTTTTAATCTTTCGAGTGAGGTCAATTTTTTTTCTTTTTTTCTAGATACTAAGAAATATTCAGGTTTATTATATTTTCTCATTTTTTTTCTTTTTTCGTGTAGATACCAGGAAAATCTTTTAATCTAGATATATAACTAGTTCTTTTTTTTTATTAAGGTGTGTGTTGAAAGATAATTGTCAGTTTAACATTGTCTTTTCAACTCTTTCTTCGGTGGATATGCTTTGCTTAATATATTTCATGGTAGTTGCAAATACAGGCATTACTTTCAATCAACAGACATGAAAACACACACACACACACACACACACACACACACACACACACACACACAAACATTTATCTTCTCTAAAGTCTTTCATATATTCTAAGTCTTTCTTTTATCCTTTTCTATATCGTTTTGTATATCTGCATGCCTTGTTTTTCTTGCATTTTTCATTCTTTCAGTTACCTTGGTGCTTTTCTCATTATTTTCACGCATCACCACCAAACTACACAGAGAAATAAACATCAATAGATTTTTCAGACTCTGCCTCGCTTTGTCACTTCCTTGCATTATCATTATCTTATTTATTTATTTTTTTTCACTGCTACAATTACCCTGAAGTGTTTTATAGCGGTTATAAATAAAGGACACATAACCTTCCAGAAAAATATACAACTATATTCTTCCTATTTTGTGACTCGTTTTTCTTGTCCTTTTCCACTTTTTTATATTTTTTTGCGTTATAGTTGCCTTGTGGTGTGTTTTTGTGGTTGTAACTACAAGTACACCCTTAATCAACAACAAAGTCCAAAATATAACATGAATTATACAACTTTATTTTTCCTGAGACTAAAATATGCTCTCTCTCTCTCTCTCTCTCTCTCTCTCTCTCTCTCTCTCTCTCTCTCTCTCTCGACACTTCTTATTACTTCTTTTCTTAATGTTATAGTTGGCTTGTGATGTTTTATGGAGGTTGTAAATACACGTACGTCCTTTATTACCACTGATATGTTATAGAAAATGTACAGCTTTTTTTTTTTCCTATGACTAAAATATGCTTTGATTCTCTCGCCTTTTCTTATTTCTTCTTCTTTTTTTAATGTTATACCTAGCTCGCAGTGTTTTGTGAAGCTTGTAAATAAAAGTATATCCTTAATTATCACCGAAGTGTTATAGGAAATGAACAAATTAATTTTTTTTCATAAGACTAAAATCTACTTGGTTTTCGCTATTTGTTTTTCTTCTTTTTTTTTTTTTCTTATGTTATACTTGGCTTATTGTGTTTTATAGAGGTTGATTATGATGGTTGTAAATACAGGTGTACCCTTTATTATTACCACCACCACTACAACCACCACCACCACCACCACCACCACCACCAGCATCCTAGAGAGGAAACAGAAGCGCGGCGAGAAAACACTACACTACATTACGCATGCATGACACGGCCCTGAATGCAGCTTTGCCGACTCTCATCCCAGTGATCACTCCTTTCCTCCTGTGGTGACTGCACTCTTATTAATAGCCACGTGTTGCCAGTAATGGTGGTGGCTTAGATGGTAGCGTGTCTGATTACGTCTGTTTTAAAAGCACTTCTTCGCCTCACCTCCACTATTTCCAAAGTTTCAGTTATAAAATTAAAGTTACAGGGGTTTTTAAGGGTGTCTTGGTATTTTTAGTGACAGATTAACAAGATTTCTACATTATGAATAGGAGAAGCACTCGTGTAAACCCTGCTACTCAGCTACGTGGCCTTGGAAAATAGTCATGGTGAGAGGACAGACCGCTTCTGAATACACAATCGAATCCTAAGACCAGCCAGGGATACTTCTGCGACAATTGCCCGTCGCTCTCGGTTCACCCAGCCTTCAACTCTTTCCCTGCGATGTAACTCCACCTACAGCAACACCTCACAGCGTTAGAAGCAACAAAAATCTTAATAAACCTCGACTAGAAAGAAAGAAAAGGGGATTAAAAGAATAAATTTAGCAGTTTTTCGCTAGTATAATGCTCAGTGATGTTTATAGAGCGAGAAGAAAGATGTCAGGATATAACTACACTAACAGCAACACCTCACAGCGTTAGAAGCAACAAAAATCTTAATAAACCTCGACTAGAAAGAAAGAAAAAGGGATTAAAAGAATAAATTTAGCAGTTTTTCGCTAGTACAATGTTCAGTGATGTCTATAGAGCGAAAAGAAAGATGTCAGGATATAACTACACTAACAACAGCACCTCACAACGCTAGAAGCAACGAAATCTTTATAAACTTCGACTAGAAATGAATAAAAGGAGATTAAAAGAATGGATTTAGCAGTTTTTCGCTAGTGTAATGCTTAGAAATGGCTATGGAGCAAGAGGAAAGATGGCAGAATGCTCAGTAATTAGCGAAAACCTGACCATGCAAAGTGTTAATCGGGCATTAGTTGGAAATGACCAGGAATGTTAAGGTGGAGCAGCAAGGAACGGCCCACCTTACTTCACATGCCGCGGGGCTGAAGAAAGGTGACGCTGCCTGACCTATGCCAAGCCTGAATCTGAGTCCGGCACACCTGTATGTTACGTTGCTGGTGGTGGTGGTGGTGGTGGTGGTGGTTGCGTTATTATGGCTAGTGATTTGTAGTTAGGTTAGGTTAGTTGTAAGTAGTTTTAGTTGGTTATAGTTGTCTTCATAGTGGTTCTAGTTATACGTAAGTTGTAGATGGTTGTAGTTGTGGTTAGTTATGGTTCTAATTACCTCTCGTTATATGTAGTTAATGATAATTGTTTTCATAATTATACATTCGTGGGCTCTTTTTTATTTATTTATTTTTTTATTTTTTTAAGATTTTTGTTCCCCTTGGCCGGTGTCCCTCCTACATAAAAAACAAAAAAGTTATAGTAATTAAATTCATAGTTAGTTAAATCTGTGGTTATTTTATATTTATGGTTAGTAGTAGTTACAGTAGCTATAGTTAAAGTTAATCACAGTTATAATAGTTCTAGTTTTAGTTAGCAATAGTTATATGATCATAGTTACAGTTGTAATTGGTTACATTCATAGTTACACAAGTTATAGCTAATTATATTTGTAGTGAGTCATATATATAGCTAGTTAAGTTACATACATAGTTATATAGTCATCATTGGTTACATTCATAGTTACAGAAGTTATAGCTAATTATATTTGTAGTGAGTCATATATATAGCTAGTTAAGTTATATACACTCCCAGTAAACTATTATTACAAACACGATTCCATTAATCTGTATGAGTTTCAAGCACCAGCCAACAATTTACACGGTACTGAAATTATTTTTATTGTAAGTATAAGAGATGAAAATGAAGTCTGACTGTAACTTCCTGTATGATGCGAGAAGGAGACAAATTACAAGTTGTCATTATTATTGCTTAACAGTGAGTCTGCCTGCGGTTGAGGGAAGGACATCTTTACAATCTGGAATCAATTTTTATTTTTTATTTATTTTTTTCTGTTTTGATTTCCTAAAGTATTATTTATTTCATGATTCTTGTTAAGTGTCAATAGAAGTCCATTCACTTTTTTATTTATTTATTTATTTATTTATTTATTTATTTTTCTATTAGTGAGTCTTGTGTCTGGAAACTTGCGTCGGATGAACATCTTTACAAATTTATATCTTGTTTATTATTATTATCATCGTTTTAAGGTAATTTTTCTTTGTGTTTCGATTTGATTTATGGAGATTGAAACATTATTGTCTCTTTTTCACTTAATCTGCAGTTACGGTTCCTCAGTTTGTCAGTAATTTAAAAAAAAAACAAAAAAAAAAACGAAAACAAAGGTATAAAAAACACGTTTGTTTCTCAGTGTATCGTACAGTATTCAAAAATTATCGAACAGGATTTTCCTACTGTGCTTTTCTTTTTTTTTGGTTCCATCTTGTTTATGTCTTTCCTTATTTGTCTTCCTGTTGTTTGTTTTCCTTTCTTTCATTCATGCTTTTATTTTTTCCCGTCTGTGTTTTTTCTGTCGTGTGTGTGTGTGTGTGTGTGTGTGTGTGTGTGTGTGTGTGTGTGTGTGTGTGTGTGTGTGTGTGTGTGTGTGTGAGTGTGTGTAAGTATTATGATGCAACACATCTGAGAGAAGAAGATACACACACACACACACACACACACACACACACACACACACACACACACACACACACACACACACACACACACACACACACACACACACACACACACACACACACACACACAACCCTCACGGACGACCCAACTAGTAAAAAAAAAAAAAAAACATAACTTCCTTACATGCTTCCTTGTGTGTGTGTGTGTGTGTGTGTGTGTGTGTGTGTGTGTGTCCGTCTGTCTGTGTTAATGATAACTGAGAAAAACAAGGAAGTGAAAGAGAAATTATAGATAAAGAGAATAATTAAGAGGAGGAGGAAGAGGAGATAATGACAATAATAGTAGTAAAAATAATAATAATAATAATAATAATAATAATAATGATAATAATAATAATAATAATAACAACAACAACAACAATAAACAACACACACACATAAACAAAACAAACGAACAGACAAACACGGAAGCTAGCACGTAAACAAAAACAAACCAGACACACACACACACACACACACACACCTCACTCCCGTTTTCTATACCACACTCAACACCATATAAGGATAGACTGACGCTATAATATACTAAAAAATAAAAAAAAAATAAAAAAAAACAAGATACTCGTTTTCTTTGGCAAGGAGGATCTAAGTTCATGAAATCCTTGGTTCTCACGGGTTCGCATCCCTCTCCCTCTCCCTCTCTCTCTCCCTCTCTCTCTCCCCCCCTCTATCTCTCTCTCTTCCTTGACCTAGCCATCTTCTGACCTGACCTTGGCTTATAACCTCTTTGTACGTAACCAAGAGGAGGAGGAGGAGGAGGAGGAGGGAAAGGGAGAGAAGAGGAGGAAGAAAACGTGATGTTGTAATAGTTCTCTCTCTCTCTCTCTCTCTCTCTCTCTCTCTCTCTCTCTCTCTCTCTCTCTCTCTCTCTCTCTCTCTCTCTCTCTCTCTCTCTCTCATTCTTTACATTTTTTTATTATATTGTTCATGAAAAACAGGTTAAAAGTTTAAAGTTTATTGCATTGTAATGTTATTTTTTTTTTTATTTATGTTCTGTTTTCTTCCTTAAATTTTGTTGTTATTCGTATTTCCATTTTGTATTTTTTTTTCTGCATTTCCTTTCGCTCGAATTTATTTCTTCAAGCTTTTACAATTTATTTTTTTTCTCCTCTCTCTTCCTTTTTCTTTCTTCTTCTTTACGTAATGAAATTCAGCAAGGTTACATACACCCCTCCTCCGCCCTTTCTCTCTCTCTCTCTCTCTCTCTCTCTCTCTCTCTCTCTCTCTCTCTCTCTCTCTCTCTCACCCGTAAAAAAAAAACGTACAATGGGTGACCTTCATGTTTCCGCTCAGAATTTACTACGAAGCCGCCACGTCATTCCTCTGCGCGAAAGAAAACGGGGGAAAAAAAAAAAGCAGGAACACAATAGGACAGGTAAGAATGTTAATAGACAGGTACAGGTAGACAGAAGGTTAACAGTAGGCAGGTGAGAGAGAGAGAGAGAGAGAGAGAGAGAGAGAGAGAGAGAGAGAGAGAGAGAGAGAGAGAGAGAGAGAGAGAGGGGGGGAGGGGGGAGGCAAGCACAGACAAACAGATAAACATAGAGAAAGTTACGGAAAACACACACACACACACACACACACACACACACACAACACTACACTCATCTCCTTCAATAAATAAATATAATACAAAATTACTACAAGAGAGAGAGAGATAGAGAGAGAGAGAGAGAGAGAGAGAGAGAGAGAGAGAGAGAGAGAGAGAGAGAGAGAGAGAGACAGAGAGAGAGAGAGAGAATACACTATCACTCCCTTTATAGACACAACTCCCCCTCAACGCAATTCTCTATCAAGTCTGTGTCCTTTAAAACCGCAGGAGACGAGGAGATGCAAAAATCCGCCCAAACCTTATCTGAAATTATAGCCCAACGTATTAAGCCTATGAAAAGAAAAACAGCAAAAATAGCAAACTCCCCGATGGCGTTCAGGATGTGGGACTTTTACCCCTGTCGCTACCTGCCGGAGGGAAGTAGAAACCGGAGGAAAGCAAGGGAGGGAAGGGAGGGATAGCGACATATAAACAGGATACTTACAATGCATATACACACATACAAACAAACACACACACATACACACATAAAACTCCTAATCATTACATGCTGTCCAGACATACACACACACATACACACGTACACACCTAACCTCTATACATCAATGTTAATGACCTAAGGGAAGTTTAGAGGAATATTGTGACCCGCGTGTTGGTCAGCTTGGCGACGCGAGCAGGGCAAAAACTGGCTTAGTTAGGCAACCTGGGTTCGAGGACGCCAGGTGGGAGAACAGGTAAGGTGGAGGTGGCCAGGTGAGTGAGAGGCGACGCTCACTCACTACCGGGACTCAGGCATTTCGCGAGGTAGGTGTGTTGGTCAGGTGTGTCGTCTGCAGGTGTGGTTTTGAGTACAGGTGTAAAAGGTATGAGGTTCTTTAAATATATTCGGAGATCTTACAGGTAATTGGCTTCTTAATTACAGTTGTGCTCTTTTTAAGGTGTGTTGCTCAGGTGTGACGTCTGCAGGTGTGTGTTTTTAGTACATATTTTTTTTTTTTAAGATATATATATTTTTTTTTTTTATATATACTCGGAGGCCTTGTTAATTAAAAATGTGTCGTCTACAGGTGTTCCTTATTATTGTTAAAGTTACTCTGATTTTTCAATATACTAGGATATCTTACAGTTAAGGGGCTTGATAATTACAGTTGTGATTTTTACAGGTGTTTTCTTACAGGTGTGTCGTCTACAGGTTTTTGATTACAGGTGATAAGGTAAGAGACATGTCCTGTAGATCTTATTGTTACTCGGCTTTTTGATTACATGTATTGTGTGATATAGGTGTTGCTTCAGGTGTCCCGTCCGTATACAGGTGCCTTGAATTACAGATAAGGATTAGAGAACCTTTTAAATTACAGATGTTGAATAGAAAAAGATATATTTTTAACCAAAGATTGAAGAAAAAGCACAAAACAAGAAAAGGTCAAGAAATAAAAAGGTTAAAGGAAAAAGACACAAAACACGAGATTAATAGTGACTAAAAAAACTAAAGACTGAAGAAAAACACAAAGGAAGAAAAGGTCAATAAATAAGAAGGATAAAGGATGAAGAGAGACACAGATTCCGCGAGATTGTCAGTATGCAAGAAGTTTAAATAATGAGAAAGGACACAAAACGAGAGATTACCAATGATTAAGAGAACCAAAGATTGTAGAAAAAGCGTAAAAAAAAAAAAACACGAGGAGATGAAAAGATAAGATCAAATAATAATAAAAGACAAGGAAATAATGAAAAAAAAGACAAAAGGCGAGATTATCAGTGACTAAGATAAGATTGAGGAAAAAAACATAAAAAAAAAACAAGATAAATAATAAGCTGAAATAACAATGAAAGCCACAAATACAAGGATGTCAACAACTAGAATGAAAGACTGAGGGAAAACACGAAAAGCTGTGGAAATAAGCAGGACAAGTTACCCCGCTTCTTACCACCACTGTACTTGTCCCACTGAAACATTGCTGTGAGCTAGGATCGAACCCGTAACCTTTAATCCGACAGGCAAGAAGTGTACCACATAGCCACCTCTACGTGACTCTTCATTAACAGGTACTACTTGGTGCAGGTGTTTCTTTCCTTACAAGTGTTGCGTCCTCAGGTGACTCGTTCGTACAGGTGTGTTGTCTCAAGGTATTTTCTCGACGTGTGTTTTGGTTGCAGGTATTAGTAAAGGTGTTGCATTTAAGGCCAGTTTATTGACAGGTATTCTCCTTCACAAGGTGTTTAATTTTCTAAGCTTACGGTGATTTTTTAAGGTATTTTTTCAGGTGACAATTTCCAGGGAGAGTTTATGAAAGTATCAGTATATATTTTTTTCTTCTTTCGTTCAAGGTGGCTTAATTTCCAGGTAAATTTAGCAGTATTACTTCCACAGTGACTTAATTTCCAGGAAAGTTTATGAGTCAATACTTTTTTTCCGTTCAAGGTGACTTATTTTCCAGATAGAGCTCAAAGAAGTTTCGCTAACTTACTTCGATCAAGGTGATTTGATTTCCAAGTACAGTTTACAGGAGTCTAAATATATTCTTCAAGGTGATTTATTTTCCAAGCGAGGTTTATGGAACTTTCACTAAATCATCTCATGTAGGGCGATCTGACTTGCAAGTAGAAGTTTATGGAGAGTTAAAGCAATTTTTTTTCAAGGTAATTTTGATTTCTATGTAAACTTTCCAAGTTCATAGGAGTTATTTATTTATTTATTTTTTTCCAAGCAGACTTAACTTCCGAGTAAAATTTATGGAGGCTTCAATAAATCGTAAGTCGAGGCTTCAGCTTAAAGGTCACAAGCTGCAGGTTTCCAAAGGTTCCTACAGGTTAATTAAGCCGCGTACAGGTAAACACAGGTACCACCTTTAATGATAATAATATCAAAGTAACTGTAATTGCGCACGAGTTACGGTATTCACAGGTAACCCGTTATTAAGTATAGATAACTAATCATCAGGTACAAATACAGGTAAGTAAATTATTCAGGTAAGATAAGTAAGGCAGGTAGACAGATAGACAAGATAAGAAGATAAATAGATACGTGTGTAAATAAAATGAACAAATAGGTAAGATAGACAGGTAGATATGTTAAGTGGACAGGTAACTAAGGTAGGTAAACTGGACAAGGTAAGGTAAATTAGACAGGTAAAGTGAATTAGGTAAGATAAATAAGACAGGTAAGTGAATTAGGTAAGGTAAATAAAGGAGATAGAGAAGCAAGATTAGTAAACATAGAGGTAACGTAAGGTAGACAAAAGAAGGTAGATTAGACAGGTAAAGTGAATTAATTAAGAGATAGAGAGGCAACATACAGGTAAGATAAGATAAGGTAGACAGAAGAAGGTAAATTAGACAGGTAGGTAAATAAAGTAAGGTAAGTGACAGGTACACAGGTAGAAGTAAATCTTTAAGGAAACACTAGTATTTTGTGTATCTATAACTACCTGTTAGTCTAAATGAGCAGGTAAGTAATTATGTTGACTCCTGACTCTCTCTCTCTCTCTCTCTCTCTCTCTCTCTCTCTCTCTCTCTCTCTCTCTCTCTCTCTCTCTCTCTCTCTCTCTCTCTCTCTCTCTCTCTCTCTCATTAGACACAATAGCCTCGTCTTTAAATACTTCCTCACTATGTGGTTTCCAAAGCGAGTAAAAAAAAATAAAAATAAATGAGTAAATAAATAAATAACTTGTTGTAAAGGTTGTGAGAAAAAAAAAATGACGAATATAAACATGAATAGATAATATGAAGCGTAAATATCTCGTTCATAGAGATGACAGTGGTGGTGGTGGTGATGGTGATGATGATAATAATAATGATAATAATAAAGATGATGATGATAATAATAATAATAGTAATAATAATAATAATAATAATAATAATAATAATAATAATAATAATAATAATAATAATAATAATAACAACAACAACAACAACAACAACAACAACAACAACAACAACAACAACAACAACAACAACAACAACAACAACAACAACAAAAATAACAACAAAAACGATAATAATAATAATAATAATAATAATAATAATAATAATAATAATAATAATAATAATAATAATAATAATAAAAATAACAATAATAATAATAATAATAATAGTAGTAGTAGCAATAGTAGTAGTAGTAGTAGTAGTAGTAGTAGTAGTAGTAGTAGTAGTAGTAGTAGTAGTAGTAGTAGTAGTAGTACTTAGTAGTAGTAGTAGTAGTAGCAGTAGTAGTAGTAGTAGTAGTAGTAGTAATAATAATAATAATAATAATAATAATAATAATAATAATAATAATAATAATAATAATA
>NC_087189.1:14407381-14479881 GCF_035594125.1 Scylla paramamosain | reverse complement strand
GAGAAAGACGAAGAAAAAGAAGTAGATTTAATCGTAAGGAAAGCAGAAACACACAAATGAAAACAGGACGAGGCGAGACAAAAGAAGAACAAAAGAAAAAGAAAGAAAAAAAAAGAGAGGGAGAGAAGAAAGAAAAAAACTGGATTATACATTATTTCCTATAAATATATTTCCTAGCAGTCTGTGTTGTATTTTTTGTATATATTGGCATTTCCTATTATGTACGTATGTTGCTGTGTGTGAGTGTGTGTGTGTGTGTGAGGGAAGGGAGTGGTGCCCTAAGAGAGAGAGAGAGAGAGAGAGAGAGAGAGAGAGAGAGAGAGAGAGAGAGAGAGAGAGAGAGAGAGAGAGATGGGCACGAAGTACTTGCTCAACACACGCTGTTTCTTGCAATATCTTACTGCCTCAGGAGTCACATCCGGGAGGAGACGCAGCAGCAGTAGTAGTAGTAGTAGTAGTAGTAGTAGTAGTAGTAGTAGTATAGCAATCTCAAAACAAACTAAATGAATCACTACATGACATAACGCTGCTAAACAATACACGAATAAGTAAATAAACAAATAAATAAATAAACATATAAAAAACATAAATAAAGATAAAAAAAAAAAGTAGGAAGACACAACTTCTATATCAACATTATTTACGCTCACCCATTCGTGCAGAGAACAAGGGAGGGCGAGGTGGGAAGGGATGGGGCGTAAATGGCAGGGAGGACAGCAGGCGTGGCAGGGCGTGGTAAGGGTCACAGCATTCCTTAAGTCACCGCTCACCTCTGATGCAACTGCTGAAAGAAAACGAAGAATTAGTGCAACCCTGACTAGCCACTTCGGCACCAGAGAAATTCGGCTTCAAATTTATCAAAACAAACCGGTTTAATTCTTCCTCTGCCAACGTGAGGATTATTTTTACTAAGATGGAGTTTTACATTAACTATTTTTCGGTTATTGTAAGGTATTTATTGCACTTTTGTGTTCCGTACTTGGTGATCCCTCCGCGCCCTTGAGCTCTTGGTTATCAAAGGTCTTGGAGGCTGCGAGACGTGCCAGATGTCGCCACCCACATGCCTCCGTGATTCTGTGTCTTCTCTATCGCTTCCTCTATGCTTCATCTTGCCTTACATCTGTTAGTCTGTTCCTGCGCCCGTTTTTTTATTGTTTGTTTGTGTGTCTGTTGTTAAGATTGTCTGTCAGTCAGCTGTTGGGTCAGTCTCCTCTCCTTTCGTCTGCTTGTCTCTATGTTCGTTTCATAATTCTCCTTTCTCTTCTTCCTTACTTCTCTTCCTCCTATTCCATCCCCTTTTCCACTTCCTATTCCTCCTCTTATGTCAATTAATCAGTTCCTCTCTGTCTATCTATCTGTTTCCTTCTCTTCCTTCCTCTTTTTTTCGATCTTCACTTTCTCCCTCATCTTCTTTTTCTCTTCTTACGTCGCATTCCTGTCAGTCAACCAGTCAATCACCCAGTTTCTCTTTACTACTATCCTTCTTTCCTTCCCTTTCACTTCTCTTTCCTTCTCCTTGTCCTCTTTCTCTTAAACCTTCCTTCTTTCAGCCATACGCAAGAGAAAGGTACTGCAGGTCGCCATCTAAATGCTTCTATGACTAATTTTATTTCTTCGTTCCCCGCCTGATTTGCAAAGGAATTTTCTCTCTATAAGTGACGCAGGACCTCGATCGTCTTCCGCCTGCGCTACGGTTCACTAGTTATGTTGCAATAAGGTTCAGTGATGGAGGTTTTAGTGTTCTTGGTACGGATATGCGTTGTGCGTCATACAAGACATTACCTATTACCGTACTTTTTACTTCTCCGTTTTCTTTCTTTCTTTTTTTTTTTTTCGTTCGTTCTAATTTTCCGCGGTTTTGATAATGTACATTTCATAAGTGGATTTTTTTTTTTCACTTCGTTCTGAGATTATAACAAAAATTTGGCATTTGTGTTTACCGTATAATTTCTCAAGGTGCACCCTCTCTCTCTCTCTCTCTCTCTCTCTCTCTCTCTCTCTTAGTAGAGCGTCGGCCAGGCTACGTGCCGTCTGACATGAATGCAAGTGAAAAGGAAAGGCTGACTCATGTATATATTTTTTGTTTCATTATGTAAAAAGCATAATATCACTGAGTGCATGAAAGTAACAGAGAGAGAGAGAGAGAGAGAGAGAGAGAGAGAGAGAGAGAGAGAGAGAGAGAGAGAGAGAGGGGAGCATTGTGAAGCAGTTCAAGGTGAGACCAATACCACACCTACGTACACACACACACCTACGTACACACACACACACACATACACACACACACACACTAAACCTAAGTACACGAGAAACACAAAATAAACTGAATCAAATATGTCTCTCTCTCTCTCTCTCTCTCTCTCTCTCTCTCTCTCTCTCTCTCTCTCTCTCTCTCTCTCTCTCTCTCTCGTTTCCGTTTATATTTTATTCTTACTTTTCATGTCGCTTCTGTGGCTAACATGAAGTTTATTATTATTATTATTATTATTATTATTATTATTATTATTATTATTATTAAGTATCGTGCGTGGTGTAATGTTTTGAAGGTTGAACGAGAGAAGCATTAATGAGGGAAAAGAGAAAATGAACCTTTTTTTTTCTCTTTTTTCTTTTACATCTATATTTTTTTTACGTTATTGTAAGTGAAGCATTTTTTTTTTCGTAACGATTCGTACATCCGTTTAATTTCTTCTATTTCTTTTTTTTTTTATCTCTTTATTTATCTCATGTTTTGAAAGATTCTGTTTCCTATTTTCTTTCAAAGTTGCTCGTATGTGTGCTTTCTCTTTCCTCCCTTTCTCTTTTTTTTCTCTTTTTTTTATTCTTCTTTCTTCTTCGTTTCTCTCTTTCTCTCTCTCCTTTCTTCTTTCTACATATTCCTTTCTTTCCTCCTTTCCTTTTCTCTTTCTTTCTCTCCTTTCTTCTTTCCGCTTGTTCCTTTCTTTCCTCCTTTCCTTCCTTCGCGTGTATTGAAACATTTTATCTGTCTTATTTATTTCTTCATCTATTCGCTTTACATATAACATCTCCATCAAAAAATAAACAATATGGTATTAGAAAACTCGCATCTGTGTGTGTGTGTGTGTGTGTGTGTGTGTGTGTGTGTGTGTGTGTGTGTGTGTGTGTGTGTGTGTGTGTGTGTGTGTGTGTGTGTGTGTGTGTGTGTGTGTGCGTGTGTTGAGTCACGAGATCTGTGTTCCGTGCCACGTCACCTTGTAAAGTAATGAGGGTTTCAGGTGTACAGATAGACACACAGACAGACACACAGGTAAACACACAGGTAAACACACAGGTAAACACACAGGTAAACACACAGGTAAGAAACTTCCGGGTCTTGCTTGGTACTCAGAATTTCTTTCTTCAGGTAATTGCACTAAAAGGCGTCCCTCTCTCTCTCTCTCTCTCTCTCTCTCTCTCTCTCTCTCTCTCTCTCTCTCTCTCTCTCTCTCTCTCTCTCTCTCTCTCTCTCTTCCTGACAGCACACAAACTCATCCGAACGACTTTCATTCACATAAACATACACACACACACACACAGACACACACACACACACACACACACACACACACACACACACACACACACACACACACACACACACACACACACACGTAAATCCCACTCACACCCTCCGCCCACCCATGCATCTGCTTTCTCTCACGCCCACGCTTGGGATTTCCACACCCATATCCTTCTCCCGTCCACCCATCCACTCACCCGCTCACCCAAGCCTCGTCAGACCCGAAGACACCACCCACACACACCCACGAGGAGCGGAACTGTGTTGATAGCAGCAACAATAACTGAATTAGGAAGAAGACAAATGTCGAAAATATAAGTTAGTATATATATTATACAAGTACAAAAAAGTTTACTTAATATTAATCAAAGGACTTTGTACGAGAGAGAGAGAGAGAGAGAGAGAGAGAGAGAGAGAGAGAGAGAGAGAGAGAGAGAGAGAGAGAGAGAGAGATGGACAGGTCACCTGCTCCCACTGTTGCAAGGTTGCCAGCGGGCGGGTGCCTCAGGGCGGTGGCTGGCGGACTCAAGCCATCATACAATCTTCTGAAGTGTTCTCGGGGTCTCCTCCAGAATGCATTTTTCAGTGACTTGCTCAGCTCATTCCAGCACCCCTGCCGACAACTGCACCTTGACACTTTCCTGTGACGCTCACATCAGCCAGGTCCTCCAAACCATTGTCTCATGGGTTCCCGATGACAAGTGGATTTGGCCCCAGAGAAGACACAGGAGGTGCTGGCTTCCTGAAGACACCCTCCACCTGGCTGGGCGGCCGCTGCCCATCTCCATACTTGGGATGAAGTTGACAGCACCTTGAGTCACTGGCCACGGCAGAACCATCGTCAGGAGAGCCGCTTGGAGAATTAACTGTGTGCTGCTGAGAAAGAGAGAGAGAGACTCATCACGACTAAATACAAGACTAAATTAATAAAAATTAATACATAATAAAAGAATGGATGTATGTACGTCATAATGAATTCACCTATGCGCTCAACGTCGCTGTGATTGCTTTTAAGCCACCTGTCACAGATGGGTTACGTAGATGCCCAGCGAGGAGTGGCGACGACACCCAGCGCCAGCCTCAACATCCTGTTCGGGTCCGCCACCGTCCGAGGGCTGCGAGGAGGGCGACGTCGCGGCGCGTACGGGCCCAGCAGAATCTGATTGAGAATCACTGGAGTGTGAGCTTCTGACGGAGGACAGCTGGGTTATAGTCGTGGCTATTGACATGTGCCGCCGCCCAGGCCCGACACCTACCTCCGACACCCCGAAAGGGCACGTCCACGCTGATGCTGCCCGAATCGTCGCCCTTCCCAGACTTGGCGAAATCACTCACGCCGGATTGGCGCGCCAGGCCCAGCAGCGTGCGGCGGATCTGCACGCGGCGCTCCGGCGTCAGCACCAGGATGACGAAGATGCCCACGCCGCGCAGGGCGTTCACGCTGGACGGCACGTACCACAGGTAGTCGTACCACGACTCCGAGGGCGTCACCATGTACTTGCTGATGACGAAACTGACCACCTCCAGCAGCCACGTCACGCCGGACCACACCACCAGCTTGACCGACTCCAGCCACCTGCGGGAGGCACACCGCTGAGTGACACACACACACACACACACACACACACACACACACACACACACACACACACGCACGCACGCACGCACGCACGCACACACACTTGTGGGAGGCACAGTGGTGAAGAGTGACACACACACACACACACACACACACACACACACACACACATACACACACACACACACACACATACGAACTAAGGAAAACTCTTTTTCTGCAACTACAGAATCACTCCCAAACTGAATTTATCTGTGCTGTATACCTCTCACCTAACTCCTCTGACTATAAAAAAATTCTTTGACTACTTAACTTTTAAAGTGGAGCACATTCTGACTCTCTTCCTTTTTGCGGAGATCTCCATTCATGGAAACTTCAATGTTCACCACCAGCTTTGCCTTTCCTCTCCCTTCACTGACCATCCTGGTAAACTAGCCTTCAACTTTGCTATCCTCCACGACTTAGAGCAATTGGTGCAACACCTTACTCGTATTCCTGACCGTCTTGGAGATACGTCCAACATTCTTGACCTTTTCCTGACCTCTAATCCTGCTTATGCTGTCATCCTTTCTTCCCCGTTGGGCTCCTCTGATCACAATCTCATATCTATACCTTTTCCTATCGCTCCAATCCCTCCTCAGGATCCCCCTAAGCGGAGGTGCCTCTGGCGTTTTGCCTCTGCTAGTTGGGGGGACATGAGGAAGTATTATTCTGGTTTTCCTTGGAATGACTACTGCTTCCGTGTCAGAGGCTCGTCTCTGCGTGCCGAGCGCATAACAGAGGAGATAGTGTCTGGCATGGAGATGTACATTCCTCACTCTTTCTCTCCACCTAGACCTTCCAAGCCTTGGTTTAATACAGCACCTCAGTGGGCCTTTTTTTCACCCTTTATGTTGCCCTTGGCCGGTGTCCCTCTAAAAGAAATTACAAATTACAAATTACCGAAGAAAATTCCATTTCTTTTCATATTACTAACTTTCTTCCTTCATTCCTCGTCACCTGTGACCTCAGCCAATCGACCCGACCAATGAACCAACGGACCAGTCGACCACCCACCTCCCTCACCAGAACCAACAGTATAGAAGAAATTAAAGAAAACGGGGGAAAGCTGAGGATCACCTAACTAAATCCAAACCACACACTCGTCCCCCTCACACACTCACACTCCCTCCTGTCACACTCACACATTGCGGGTCTGGTGAGTTCTGAGGCCTGACTGAGCCGGGCGTGGGTCACTGGAGGGCGTCTGGGCCTTGCCGGAGTCTCTGCCCCTTTGCATGTCAGTCCTCTCGCGCTCTGGGTCTGAAACTAAGGGAAGAATTAAAAGAAGTCTGAAAACGAGGGAAGAAAAGAAAACGACCATTATGCAACTCTCTCTCTCTCTCTCTCTCTCTCTCTCTCTCTCTCTCTCTCTCTCTCTCTCTCTCTCTCTCTCTCTCTCTCTCTCTCTCTCAACTAACAACAAAAACTAGAACAGAACAGGAAGAATGACTTTACTTTAAACAGCTTCATTTTTCTCCTTTGCGTTGTTCTCTACCTTCTCCTCTTTCTCCTTCTCTTCTATTTATCGTTAGTACCCACACAATTCTTCCTGTTTACTTTCCTCTGACCCTATTTTCTCTTCTTTATTTTTCTCCTCCTACTTTTTACACTAGTTATTTTCACACAATTTTCTGTTTCCTTTCCTCTAAGCCAATCACCTCCTCATCCTGCACCTCCTTCTCCTTCTCCTTCTTCTCCTCCTCCTCCTGAACAAAGTAACCGGGCTGTTAGTGTTGAATCAAAAGGGAGCTTTAAAAGAACACTAGACAAAGTTATAGAGGGAGATGAAAGGTGGATTTGTTTTATACAGGTACTCCCACATGTAGGCCTGATGGCTTCTTGCGGCTTCCCTCGTGTTAAGCCCCTCACCTTGGTTACGTGCAAGGCCACACTCCAGCTTCCTCAGCCTCTCAGCACGCAAGTGGCGACTCAGTAACAGCAGCACCACGTTAGCCACGAGACTGATCAGCATTGGGGTGTAAAAGTAGACGAGGGTGGCTGCCGCATCTGTACCATTGGGGGAGTTCATGGATTTAAATGTTGTTGCTTTGGGTTATAAGGGATTGGGTGCTATTAAGAAGGGTTCGTGTGGAATTAAAAGGTGTTATTTAAAACTGAGGAGGGTTTTAAGGGATCAAAGAGGGTTACGTAAGTATGAAGGGGATTCAATCTAATTATACAGGCTTAAATGTAGTTATATGGAATTACATACGGAAAGAGAGAGAATGGGAGTGTAGATTACTTGTATTTTGTCATAGTGTAAGGAGGCTGAGAGACATTCGAGTACATGCAGGAAGAAGAAGAAGAAGAAAAAAAGAAGGGAAGGAAGGAAGAAAGGAAGAAACAGGGAAAGACAAGTATAGAAAAAAGACACTAAAATCACAATATAAAAGACAAATGAATAGAGAAATAATACACAACAAAATAAACAATAATAAGATAAGACACACAGAGAAAGGAAGAGAAAGAAAGGGAAAAATAACTCAAAGCAATACAAACTTAAATAGAAAGCAACAGAATAACGAAAAAGAAAAAAAAAGAGATTCAAAGGAAGGATGAATGACAAGAAGAATCAATAAAAACAGGAGATAAATAGGTAAAGAAGCAGAGAGAGAGAGAGAGAACAAAAAAAAACAAGAAATAAAAGAGACAGGTAAAAAAAATAGATCGATAAAAAGAGATAAATGAAAAGAGAAACAGGAGAAAAAAGATAATGGAAAGAGAAGCAAAGATAAAGACAGATGAAAAAAGAAATAGGAGAAAAAAGAAAAATAATTAGGAGAAAAAATAGACAAACAAAAAGAGAAACAGAAGGAATAGCAAATGAAACTAACGACACATGAACGAACATAATGACGTAGGTTACCTGAGAAGAAGCACCTGTAGAGGCCAACTTTAGGGGTGATGACGCTGCAGGGGAGGGACTGACGGTAGTGGTCGAGTGTGAGGGCAAGGGAGGCGATGAAGGCGGGAACACCCCACGCCCACAGGGAATGGTACAGGTAGCGCAGCGTCTCTGAGGTCTCCACGTGCCTGACGGAGGGGCGAACGTGGTGGTGGTGGTGGTGGTGGTGGTGGTGGTGGAGTAAAAGAAAAAAAATATATAGTAAAATAGACAGTGATATGTAAGAATAAAAATGATAAAGGGATAAGGAATACGAAAGGATACGAAAAAGAAAAATATAAATGAATAAATGTGATAATATGAATAAGAAGAATAGGAAAGCGACTTTTTATATGTTTTTTTTTTTTCTTTATTATATTCTTATTCTTTCTCTATCTCTTTTTTTTTCATTTCTTCTTCCCGCTCTTTCTTTTCTTTAAGTGTTTTGTTTTCACATCCTCCATATTATCGTTTTTCCTCCTCCTCCTCCTCCTCCTCCTCCTCCTCCTACATACTACTACTACTACTACTACTACTACTACTACTACTACTACTACTACTACTGCTGCTACTACCATGCCTTCGCCAGCAGTACTCACAGCGTCAGGAGGAGGGACTCGAGGCAGATGGAGGTGTTCCACTGAAATGCCCCCAGCAGGAAGAAGATGAGGAGCCACGCTGCAGGAGAGAGGGAGAGAGAGAGGTGAGAGGCAGAGAAGAAGGGAGATGCTAAGAACATACACATGAACGAAGGAATAGAGCATAAGAATATAACAACATAAGAAAATAAGGGAAGCTTCAAGAAGCCATCAGGCCTACACGTGGCAGTCCCTGTACGAAATAAACCTATTTGTTTCCACCTACCATCCCCATCCATAAATGTGTCTAATCTTCTCTTAAAGCTTCCTCATTACTCAGCACTAACAACTTGATTACCGAGTCCAGTCCATTCATCTACCACTGAGAACCAATTCCTTCCTACTTCTTTTTTAAATCCAACTTTTTTCAAGCTTGAACCCATCATTTCTTGTTCTACCCTAATTATTGATCCAGACAATTTTGCTTATGTTACTTTTGTTGTATCCCTGTACTACTTAAAGACCTGGAGCGGCCGCCGACAATACGCTACAAGGCCCAGCCCGCGCTGCCTGCGGGGCCATGGCGAGGGTGGCTAATTGGGTAAGGAAGAGGTAAGAGATAATCCTACGCAGGAAGCTCGCCAGCAACCAAATGGACCCCAAGCAATGGTGGTCCCTGGCGAAACAGCGACAGGGCACGGTCACACAGGAGATGGTCCCGCCCCTCAACACAGCCGCTGGAAGCCTGGTGGTCGCCAACCAGGACGAAGCCGAACTCCTGGCGGCGGCACACGTCAGCGGCAAGATGACCACCGAGGAGCCTGATCGTCAGCTCCCACACCTCATCCGCCTGTGGGACCAAACCCTGGACCGCCTGGTGGTCAGGGAGATCGCTGTGGTGAGACATCTGCGTATCGTCAACACCAGGCAAGGACCCTGACCCTGATGACGTCTCCCCTTCCCTTCTGAAGAACTGCTCGGAGGAGCTGACAAGGTCCCTCACACACGGTGCCCACGCACCAGCACCTGGCCACCTGCATGGAGGGAGGCTCGGGTCACATCCGTACACAAAAAGGACAAACTACCGACCCATCTCCCTCCCGTCAGCTGTCAGCAAAATCCCAGAGAGGATTATTGGTGAGCAGCTGACCTGCCACCTGGAGGAGCAGCACCCAACTTCCCCACGACAGCACAGATCCAAGAGGGAACGCTCCACCTCTGACCTGCTCCTCCTACTCCTACACGGTGCTCACGACGCCGGACGCTCCTCCTGCGTCATCGCCCTGGATATCGCTGGAGCATTTGACCGGGCGTGGCACACAGGACTCCTGGTCAAGCTTGAATGCTCGTGGCAGCTGCTGGAGCAAGGCCAAAGTTTGAGAGTGGTGGTGAGCGAGTGCACCTTGGCCACGCATCCAGAGAGAGAGAGATTAGGGGGGGGCGAAAATACAGATCCGACAGGTGGACAGAGAAAGAGAAAAAAGGAAAAAAAAAAAAAAAAAAAAAACAGGTAGAAAGAGAGGTGGAAAGAGACAAGTGAGCAAACAGGTGACGGCGCATATTGACTGACCTATGACCTGACACTCGCTGCTTCTTTCCTCCAGTTCCACCTTCATGTTCACCATCAGGAGCAGGAAGCCCACCAGGTTGGAGAAGACGTAGCTCAGCAGGATCCGGCCCGCTAAGGTGTTCACCTGAGGGAGGAGCGGCGGCAGGTGAGGCGGGCAGGGAGGGAGGAGGGGAGATGAACAGAGGAGGAAGAGTGCCATTATGACAGAGGAGCTTGGGGGACTAAGAGATGTGAAAAAAAAAAGAAATTTTTTGAGAAGGAGAAATACAAAGGAATACAAAGGAAAGCCAAACAGCAACAGACTTTTAGGGCCTTGCGAGGCTGTTTGGTAACTACTTCTAATTAGCTGGAGGATAGAGAGACAGGACAGTACAACAGAAGGCTCCTCCTCACCCACCACTCCCTCCAGCTTGCGCTGGCATGGAAGTAGTTGGGAAACGTACCATGCTGTACGGAAAAATTGACATGGAATTTCTATAGGAAAGGATGAAAGGAGGTTCTACGTATTGCTCACCTTATGGTCAACTTCGTACACCAATCTAAAATTGAACATAATAATAATAGTAGACCCAGTGTGAGTATTACATTTAGTATTTCACTATCTGTTAAATAAAAACTAGTTTACAGCATGCAGGAGTTGTAACTTTTCATGCATTTACTTGGACATGAGGAGAGCTTGTTGGGGATTGACTTTGAAGTATGTTTGTCTGTTTATTTTTGAAGGATTCAACTGAATACTGTTTACGATTTCTGAGGAAAGTTTATTCCATATAATAACGACGCAGTTAAAGAAGAACTGCTTCGCCTCGAGGGATTTAACACATTTAGGTTTAATCTTGCACTTATTATTTTTTTTTATCAGGTTAGAGTGATCAATAATAAAACAATAATTAGCGTCAAGGTTGCTATAGCCTTTAAAGTTTTTTAACACTTCAATTATGTCTTCTCTTATCCTGTGCTTCATTAGGTTAAATAGGTTCAGTTTTTCCGTTCGGTTTATTAGACAGTTTTGGAATCATCTTAGTGACTCTACGCTGTGTCTTTTCTAGTCTGTCAAAGTCTTTTTTTGTAATATGGTGACCAGAACTGCACACAGTATTCCAGATAAGGGTGCACCAGCGAGTTATATAAAATAAAACTTTTTTTCTGATTTTAATTCAAAAGTTCTTCCAATAAACCTTACTAATTTATTCGCTGTCTTTACTATTTTTGTGCAGTGTTGACTCGACTTTAGATCTTTCAGCACTACAATGCCAAGACTTTTTCTTTTTCATCGCTTGACGGTGACATATTATTCAGTGCATATTTTGCTTGAACATTGTTTCTCTCGATATGGAGAACTGTACACTTTCCTATATTGAATCACATTTGCCATTTTTCTGACCAGGCTGCTAGTTTACTGATACTGAGGTCACACTGTAGCTCCTGCCATTGTGACGTTGACGTTACTTTACTTGTTACTTTGGTGTCATCTGTGAATTTACTTATATTAGAATTGATTTCTTCATCGATATCATTAATGTGTATTATAAAAAGTACTGGCCCTAATACAGAGCCTTGAGAAACACCACTATTTACGTTATGCCAATCTGACTCATATAGGCCTGCTCCATGCAGGGAGGAAGTGCCGCCTCCTGCGAGATGGTATTCGTTCACAAAATACAGCAGCTGTCCTCTAACGATCGAGTTTCCTATGAGTTTGATCTCTTCTGGTTATTTTTTTTATGTAACAACAAAATTATGATATAAAAAAAATCCACTAAAATGCCGGTCCCCAAACAGAGTCAAAAGCGGTCGTCAAAAACTAAAGGGCAAGTGTCTTGAAACCTCCCTCTTGAAAGAGTTGAAGTCATAGGAAGGAAGAAATACAGAAGCAGGAAGGGAGTACCAGAGTTTACCAGAGGAAAGGATGAATGACTGGGAATATTGGTTATCTCTTGTATTAGAGAGGTGGACAGAATAGGGGTGAGAGAAAGAAGAGAGTTTTATGCAGCGAGGCCGCGGGAGGAAGGGAGGCATGCAGTTAGCAAAATCAGAAGAGCAATTAGCATGAAAATATCGATAGAAGATAGCAAGAGATGCAACACTGCGGCGATGAGAGAGAGGCTGAAGATAGTCAATTAAATGAGAGGAGTTGATAAGACGAAAAGCTTTTGATTATCCCCCAACATACATGTGAAGCATACTCCATACATGGACGGATAAGGTCCTTGTACAGAGCTAGCAGCTCGGGGGGGTGAGAAATACTGGGGGAGGCGACTCAGAACACCTAACTTCATGGAAGCTGTTTTAGCTAGAGGTGAGATGTGGAGACCGAAGGTATTCAGTGTAGAAGAGGGGAACAGTTGAGTGTCGTTGAAGAAGAGGTTGTAGTTGTCTGGAAGGTTGTGTCGAGTTGATGGATGGAGGAATAGAGTTTTTGAGGCACTGAACAATACCAAGATTACTCGGTCCAATCATTTGTCTGTTCTGTTAAAATAGAAAAGCTGTTATATGTGGTGGTCGGGATGTGAGTGCGGCGTGTATGACATCTTGCTCCATTCCTGACGGGCGTGAAGGCTGTGAGGCTGTGTTCTGTGAAGGTGAGAGATTAGTGGGTGAGTCAAGTGAGGTGATGGGAGAGGCAGGAGTGGCTCGCAGGCCTCGTGTCGGCATGGCGGGGTTAGGTGGGATGGGCAGCTGTCCATCTCATCTCATCAGTTGGTTACTTGCTCCAACGCCCACACCTACATTCACTGTGATGATTTTTTGTAATAAATCAAGACTGCTTTTTAGTTCAGCGTATCTCCTGTTTCTTTCTGCCACAGCCTCCTCATAGTGGGACTGTGCATCACACAGTCTGCAAACAGGCCGTGACAAGTACTCAGTGAGCCATGAGAAGTAAGAGCAGGAGGAGAGGGAGGAGGATGAAAAGGAGTCTGTGCCTACCTTCTTGACGGTGACGAGTCCCCGCCTGACGCGGGTGGAGATGAGGCAGAAGGCTGTCCCAAAGAACGCGGCGCAGGACACCCCGAGCAGGATGCTGGTGATGTCATACTTCTCGGCGTGCAGGTTGTAGCCCTGCCACATGCCGGCGCACACCAGCACGCCGGGCCGCCGGTCGCTGCCGTTCACGGTGTAGTCCAGGCAGTAGGCGTGCCTAGGTAAGGAGTGGCGCATGAACGCACAGCCGGACTCCAGCCCCACCACCTCCAGCATGTGGTCTGTCGACAGCAGGGCGTGGTCGTCCCCCACCAGGTCGGGGTCCACGTAGTAGTGGTGGTAGCCGCCCGACACCTGGCACTCCGGTACCGACGTGAAGATCAGCTTGGTGATGTTGGCGGCCTGCACGAGTGGGTGGTCCAGCAGCTCAAGGCCCTGGTCGTCTGGCCTGCACGTGTAGGTGGAGGCGCTGAGGTAGTAGCCATGGGGACAGCACTTGTCCACCATACCCTCCTGGCTGAGGTGCACGCGTGAAGCCTCCTCCAGGTCGTCTTGGCACAATATTGTCACCGTCTGCGTTTTGTTGGAGGGCCCCAGGTAGTCATCCACGCAGTAGCGCATGGTGTCGTGGCTGTCGCCACGGGTGTTCACTGACAGGTAGCCGTTCTTGCTGATCCACCACTGCACGTCAGCATCGTCAGGGGTAATCATATCCCGCACGCACAGCTGGCCGCCGTTCTCCGTTGGGAAGCCGTAGAGGGGATCCAGCTTCTCCATCAGGTGCCTCATGCGCGCTGACACGTCCCCGGAGCCGGCGAGCACGCAGCCCGTCTCGGTGAGCAAGTAGTTCTTCGGGCAGCACTTGTGGAAGGCCTCGACGGGGCAGACGAACGCCAAGGCGGTCATGGTGGTGTTACCAGCCGCCCACTCGACGCAGTAGGAGGAGGTGGTTTGGCACTTGCCGGTGAGGCGCTCGCACAGCTGGCTGGAGGCGTCCAGGAAGGCCTGGTCCGCCACCACGATGCGCGGCGCGCCGCGGTCGCAGCGCAGCGTGCCCGTCTGCACCTTGATGGAGGACACGCCGGCGTCGCTGCGGATGAACTCCCGCACCAGCTCCTCGTGGCCACTCATGTTGGCCAGCTTGGGGCGGCACTCCTCCAGGGCGTGGTCGTAGTACTGGTCCAGGGCGCAGCACTTCCGGGTGAGGATCTTGGTGGCCCAGGGCTGGCACTGTGCCGCCACCATGATGCTGGCCTCCAGCTGGTCAGGCCCCGGCGCCGCCAGCTCCAGGCAGTAGTGGTCGTGGTCGTGGTCGTGCCCCGTCACCTCGCTGCGCAAGAAGCCGTGCTCCAACAGCAGGTGTGAGCCGTGCACCACCTCGCTGATGACGGGCGTCCTGCCCGTGTCAGGACACGTGAGTAGCGGCCCCGTCACCAGCTGCACGCCCCCGTGGCTGCTGGCGTCCGGTTGCCGCAGACTCTGCACAAGGTCCTCGAAGTCCATGTTCACGGGCGCCGCCTCGCACTGCTGCGTCTGCAGGCTGAAGAAGCCCAACTCGCAGCACTTCCTCACCGGCGTGCTGGCGGCGGTCTCCTCCAGCAAGTAGTTGTGCTGGTGCGCCGTGTCCTCGTCCAGCAGGATCAGGCTCTTCGCTTTGGCTGGCGCCTCGCCCCCACTCTCCTCCTCATCCTGCTCTCCCTTTTCCCAGGGGTTCGCCTTCAACATGGGGTTCCCCTGGACGATGTTCTGCTGCACCTTGACCGCCACCAGGGAGCGGCCCACCACGAACCTATCCTCGTCCGTCGCCGCCGTGCCGCCCTGGATCACCTGCGATTCGTCACGGGACGCAGATGCCGCCCCCACTACAGTCTCGAGGTCACCTGGGGTCACACTCTTGGCAGGGACGACCAACAACAGCAGCAGCAGGAGGGGCGGGTGTGTGGGCAGCATGTCACACATCACCACCAAGCAAGCTGGAGAGAGAGAGAGAGAGAGAGAGAGAGAGAGAGAGAGAGAGAGAGAGAGAGAGAGAGAGAGAGAGAGAGAGAGAGAGAGAGAGAGAGAGAGAGAGTGTTACATAGATACGTGGAACCTTGAAGTCCTCAGGTAAGGTAGATACGGTAAAGTAAATCAGACAGGTGGACAAGTTACATAAGTAAGTAGAGAGGTAGATAAGATGGATAAATCACATAAAGTAAGATAGACTGGCAGAAGCATATCCTTAAAAAAAACATTAGTATTTTATATGTATCTAGAATTACCTGTCAATATATGTGACAGGTAATTATCTCCCCGGTCAAGCGCGTGGGAGAGCGGAGTGAGAGTGTAAGGGAGGCAGTGAGAGGAGAGACAGACTAGCTTCTCATCACCATCCTTACCGCTGGCTGACTGCCTGGTGTTGTGGCTCTGTGCCCTCATCTCGCCCACACCCTCTTCCTCCTCCTGCTCCTGCTCCTCCTCTTCTCTATTCATTGCTCATCACATCCCTTTCCTTTTTAATAGTCTCCTTATCAATATTCTTCTATGCTTCTATCCTCCTCCTCTTCCTCCTCCCCTCACCTCACTTTTCCCTCTCCACCACCACCATCACCACCTCCTCCTTCTTCAGATGGACTAGCGTATCAAGTGGTGTGCCACAGGACTGTTTTGGAACCTGTTCTCTTTCTGGTTCACATAAATGACATACACAAAGGTCTTACCAGCTTAATATCGAAGTTTGCTGATGACACTAAAATAACAAATTACGTAATTTCTAACGAACAAGTATAAGAAATGCGGAACAGTAAAGATAAGTTGTCAAAATGGAGAAAAACTTGGCAAATGAGTTTTAATGCAGGTAAATGTAAAGTGCTTCACATCAGGTATCGAAACAAGAAAGCAAACTATATGATGAATGGCACCCTACTCAAAACCGTAGACAAATCAGTTTAAGAGTAACATTATCGAGCAGCTTCAAACCAAGTCAACAAGGTGCAGAAATCACTTAACACCACAGATACATTAAACCACCGTGTAAATAAAGTCTTTGCCTCAAATCCCCCGTTTACAAGGTTTGTTAGCCTCCAGGTGAAAAGGACATCTCATTTCATTTATTTTCATGCATTCTTATAAAATTTTCTTTAGGCTTTTACTTCTTTGATCCCGCAATGTATTTATTTCTGATCTGTTTCCTGTACTGCTTATAACGGAGGCAATGGAGATGGGGAGAGAGCCTTCTGCTTTGTTTTCCTTTTCCTCTACTATTAATTTTTCGGTATTCCTAGGTCAGGTCACCTCGTAAGAACATCCTCCTCCTTCTTCTCCTCTTCCTCCTCCTCCTCCTATTCTTCTTTTTCTTCTTCTTCTTCTTCTTCTTCCTCTTCTTCTTCTTCTTCTTCTTCTCCTTCCCCTTCTCCTCCTCCTCGTCCTCATCATTATTATCATCATCATCAAAATCCTGCCTGTACCTCCATCATTTATCTCCTCAATTCACATCCATCATCAGCGATTAATACCCCCCTCCTCCCCTCCTCCTCCTTAGTGAAAAGTACTTATTTTCGGCAAACTGGAAAATCAAGAGACAATTCTGGCCAGCAGTGACTGGAGTGAAATTTCAGAAAGTACTAACATGAACGAGACGTGGAGGACATTCACTCCCAAACTTAAGCTCTGAAAGATTCACCAAACGGACTAAGCTTCACAAAAACACTCACTCACTCACTCACTCACTTAAACCTCCCCATCCCAAATACAACGTGCAATTTCGGTCACCTTATTACAAAAAGGATATTGAGAAGTTAGATAAAACATAACTCAGATTAACGCACATTATCCCAGTGTTGCGTAATAAACCACGTGAAGAGCGCCTTGAAGAAATTAATATATTCTATATAAACACTGACTGAGAGACGAGGAGAAGAAAAATAACGCAATTTCAACAGGGAAGTATAAAGAAATCATAGTAAATAAGAAAAGGAGGATTTGAAAGAGGAGAAAGACGAGAAAGAGGAGGAGGAAGAAAGGGATTAATATAGAACAGTATTTTTGTGCGATTGTTAAAGCCGCTTTCTGTACGTAATGCTCACTTTTTTTTTTTTTATAAATAGAAAAGAGGGGTGAAGAATAAGAGTTAGTATAGAAGAAGTATAAAAGTTAGAAAATATTGAAAGACAGTAGAAGAGAAAAGTTGGTGGGCTAACCACCTTGCTATTTATGTGTGATGTTTTGTATGAGAAGCGTCCCTCAATGCTCACTTCGCGCCCTTGAGCTCTTGATAAACAAAGGAAGGTGGGGGACGTGCCAGATGTCGCCACTCCGCATGTCTCTGATTCTGTCTTCTCTATCGCTTCCTCTGTGCTTCTTTCCACACATCTGTTGGTCTGTTTCTGTGTCTGATTTTTAATGTTTGTTTGTGTGTCTGTTGATAAGATTGTCTCCTCTCCTTTCGTCTGTTTGTCTATATGTTCGTTTCATAATTCTTCTTTCCCTTCTTTTTACTTCTCCTCTTCCTCCTCTTCCAACTCATTTTCCTCTTCCTATTCTTCTTACTTTTTTGTTATTAAGACAGTCAATGATTTCCCATTTTCGTCTATCTATCTTTGCTTCTTCCTTTCTTTCCTCTTCTTTACTTCTCCTCTTCTTCCTCCTCCTCCTCCTCCTCCTCCTCTTGTTCTTCTTATTTAACGTTCCTGTCAGCCAGTTTCTCTTTACGTTTATTTCTACACTTCATTCATCCACTTAATTTCTCTTTCCTTCTTCTCGTCCTTCTTCTCCTGACCTTCCTTCATCCATCTTCTCTTATCCTCTCTATGCACCATGTTTTGATTTCATTACGCAAGAAACATTAAGCTGAAATGGTGAATACATAACAGAGAGAGAGAGAGAGAGAGAGAGAGAGAGAGAGAGAGAGAGAGAGAGAGAGAGAGAGAGAAAGAGAGAGAGAGGGAGAGCGAGAGTATTGTGGAGAAGTTCATGGTGATACTAATAACACACACACACACACACAACATTCACACTAAACCTAACTTCTTTCTCTTCTTTCTCTGTGCCTTCTGTGCCACACCTACCACTTACATGTCTTCTTTCACTGCATCCATAAATCTCTTTGGTCTTCCTTTCTTTCTGTAGCCGGTTGGGTCCACTTCCAACATCCCCTTCTTCTGACATGAACGAACTATCTCAGCCTCGCCTCTCTTGCCTGGCCCCAAACTGATGTACGTGTTTTTCCTCTGCTGTGTTCATTGTTTAATTTGTCTCATCTCGTCACTCAAGCAACAGGCCGCAGGATCTTCAGTTATATCCTTCGTGTCACCCTCCTCCAGCCATTCCATCCAGCCTGCACTCTCTTCTTAATTTCCCCAGCATACTCTCCGTTGCTCTGAATTTGTCAGCTTTTACCATCTGTACACCATTCAGCCTTACTGTTTCTCTGTATCTCTGTCTTGAACCTGCTTATTTCCAGTCTCCTCCTCTGCAGTGCATCTCTCCAGCTCTGCCTCCACTTCTTCCCTACCCTCGCAACGAAACACCTAAGCTAAGAGAAGATTAGACGGGTTTATGGATGGGGATGATAGGTGGAAATAGGTAGGTATATTTCATACAGGGACTGCCACGTGTAAGCCAGGTCACTTTCTCAGTTTTCCTTATTTATGTTCTTATGTTCTAACTAAACGAAAAAAAAAAAAAAAGTAAAATAGATGAACTCTCTCTCTCTCTCTCTCTCTCTCTCTCTCTCTCTCTCTCTCTCTCTCTCTCTCTCTCTCTCTCTCTCTCTCTCTCTCTCTCTCTCTCTCTCTCTTTCTCTCCCTGTATTCCTCAACTATGCAGGTACTAGTTAGCAAGAAAGACACGTCATTACCAAATAAGGTGCTTGAGGTAACGTTTTGAAAGTAGAACGGTAGAAGTGCTGATGAATCATGGGAAAATGTCTTATCTGTTTATTCATTCTTACTTCCATCACTTCTAGCGCTTAAGAATTTTGATTGCAGGGGATTTTTGTCAAGATCTGTTTATTTTTCTTATGTGTTATTTATTTATTTTTTCAGTATGTTTTGAAATATTATTTTTTATGTTGTGTGTGTGTGTGTGTGTGTGTGTGTGTGTGTGTGTGTGTGTGTGTGTGTGTGTGTGTGTGTGTGTGTGTGTGTGTGTGTGTGTGTGTGTGTGTGTGTGTGTGTGTAAAATGTGCTTTTTCCTTCTCCCTTTCTCTACATATCTTTTTTTCTATTATTTTCTTTCTTCCTTTCTTTCCTTCTTCCTTCCTTTCTTTCTCATATACTTAAAAAAATAATAATTAACTGTTTAGAGTAAGAAGTAAATGGCTTTATTTTTTATCATTTCATCTGTTTACTTTGTCTTATTTATTCGTTCACTTTCATTTCCATCAAAATAAAAACAACACGAATACCGAAAGACGTGTGTGTGTGTGTGTGTGTGTGTGTGTGTTGCGTCATGAGTACTGTGTTGCGTGGCCGTCTCAGGTGTACAGCCAGACACACGGACAGACACACAGCTAAACACACAAGTAACCCGGAACTTCCTTCTTCGGGTGAGGGCACGTATCCAGGTAACCCTCTCCCTCCCCCCCCCCCTCTCTCTCTCTCTCTCTCTCTCTCTCTCTCTCTCTCTCTCTCTTGTATAAGGGCATCCCAACCGCACACAGATTCATCAGAACTACTTTCAGTCACACACACACACACACACACACACACACACACACACACACACACACACACACACACACAGGTAAATCCCATTCACACCCCCCCCCACGCCCATCCATGCATCTGTTATCTCGCACGCCCACACTTGGGATTTCCACACCCATATCCTTCTCCCGCCCACCCACCCACTCACCCACCCAAGCCTCCCAAGGGCCCAAATACTCCTTCCACCCCATCACGCCCACCCCGCCCACCTGCACCACCCAGATACATCCGCGGTGAGTGGGTGGAGTTTTCTTCTCTTTTCTTTTCTTTTTTTTTTTTTAACTAATAACCGGAATAATAATCGAATTAAGAAGGGGAAGTGTGTGTGTGTGTGTGTGTGTGTGTGTGTGCTGACGTGTCTCTTTTGCTAATTACTACCTGCTTACTTAAAGAATACAGAGAGAGAGAGAGAGAGAGAGAGAGAGAGAGAGAGAGAGAGAGAGAGAGAGAGAGAGAGAGAGAAAGTCAGGATGGAACAAGATATAACGGGTTCAAGCTTGAAAAAATAGATTCAAGAGAGAGAGAGAGAGAGAGAGAGAGAGAGAGAGAGAGAGAGAGAGAGGTAATTTTATATTCAGGAATCACTCGAATAAGGAAAGTACGCGGACATAGAGAGAGAGAGAGAGAGAGAGAGAGAGAGAGAGAGAGAGAGAGAGAGAGAGAGAGAGAGAGAGCGAAAGAAAAAGAGAAAAGAAAAAACGGGAAACATAATGAAAACGTATTGCGGAAAAAAGAAAAAAGAAAATGGGAAACACCAAAAGCGGTCAGACAAAAATTTAGGGCCACCTTAAGAAGATGAGCATGACTAGGCAAGAGAGAGAGAGAGAGAGAGAGAGAGAGAGAGAGAGAGAGAGAGAGAGAGAGAGAGAGAGAGAGAGAGAGAGAGAGAGAGAGAATGCTCAATTAGAATCTACACGGGTTTTTAAGGATGTTTTTTTTTTTTACAGTTCTAGTAGCAAATTAACATTACTTCATTGTTAAAGGGAGAATTACTCTTGAGAACCCGGCTGTCAGCTTTGCCTGGTTGAGAAACAAAAGATAGCCAGTCTCTCTCTCTCTCTCTCTCTTTCTCTCTGGCCCGTATACAGAAACGCTATGCTCTCTCACCTCATTATTCCTAAAGTCTACAGAGCTACAGAGTTGACTAGCTGGATTCTCAAGTGTATTTTTCCTTTAAACAATGTACAAATCTCGTTAATCTGTCACTGGAATCATAAAAACACCCTTGAAAACTCGTGTAGTTTCCATTAGAGCATTTTTGAATGTAGTGTTTCATTATATGGTCGTCTCTCTCTCTCTCTCTCTCTCTCTCTCTCTCTCTCTCTCTCTCTCTCTCTCTCTCTCTCTCTCTCTCTCTCTCAGATCTGGATCCTGGAGCGACGCATCAGCACTGACGTAAGACGAATGTCCTTGACCAAGCCAGCCATGTCGAGGCTACCACCACCACCACCACCACCACCACAGCCCCCTAACAGGATGCAGCGTGGCCCCTGCTCCGAAATGCTCCCTCACCAGGACTGTTTTCAAAGACCGCGGGGGTGATTAGGACCACATTCTGAAACACTTCTGCGCCGCACCTCCACTGTTTTCAAAAGGCTATATTTGAAGTTACCTGTGTTTTTAAGGGTATTTTTTTACGTTCCAGTGACAGATTAACAAGATTTCTACATTATGAACAGGAGCAACACTCTTGAGAACCCGGCAAATCATCTCTGTGGCCTTGAAAAAATGTAATGGTGAATGACACGGGTTTTTAATGTTTTTTTTTTTTTTTTTTTAAGGTTCTAGTGACAGATTAACAAGATTTCTACATTATGAACAGGAGCAACACTCTTGGGAAGCCGGCAATCATCTCTGTGGTTTTGAAAATAGTGGTGGTGAAGCGGCACGGTTTTTGATGGTGTTCTTTAAGGTTTTAGTGACAGATTAGCAAGATTTCTACATTCTAACACTCTTGAGAACCCGGCAAATGATATGTGACCTTAAAAAATGTAATGATGAAATGATACGAGTTTTAATGGTGTTTTTTTTAAGATTCTAGTGACAGATTAGCAAGATTTCTACATTCTAAACAGGATTAACACTTTTGAGAATCCGGCAAATGATATGTGACCTTAAAAAAATGTAATGATGAAATGATACGAGTTTTAATGGTGTTTTTTTTAAGATTCTAGTGACAGATTAGCAAGATTTCTACATTCTAAACAGGAGCAACACTTTTGAGAATCCGGCAAATGATATGTGACCTTAAAAAAATGTAATGATGAAATGATACGAGTTTTAATGGTGTTTTTTTTAAGATTCTAGTGACAGATTAGCAAGATTTCTACATTCTAAACAGGAGCAACACTTGAGAACCCGGCAAATCATCTCTGTGTCCTTGGAAAAGAACCGCGGTGAGAAAGGAGAGCTCTTCAGAATGCGGATCATAACCATCTCGTGTCTTTTCTCTACTGGCGTTCCAAAATTCTTGGTAAATATTCACTGGTACTCGTATGATGAAAACGCTCTTGAAAACCTCCATTAACTTGTGCAGTGCTAGTAGTGACAGAACTCCGGAACCTTTCTTCATGGTGGTGGTGGTGGTGGTGGTGGTGGTGGTTGTGGTGGTGGTGGTTACTACTACTGTGTATTTTATCGCATATGATATTTATTTTATTTATTTATTTATTTTTTTTTTAGGGCATCATTCTGAAATGTATTTGTTTACGACTGTGAGTTCTTTCGTACTCTCTACCATGCCAAACGGGAGGAAAATATTATACCATTCTACTGGTATCTTCCTTCACGCTTTATCTGCCGGTGACGCCATGATAAGTCTCCTCTGCAAGACATTACTGAGAAACAATAAATTCGTAGGCACTAAAAGATTCTGACAGCACGACCACTCACTTGCTGTCACTCGATGGTCTTTCAATCTTACATTATATAACTGCACTCATCATTTCACTGTGCTCGAGCGAAAACTATGACAGCGTTAATTCAGCCTTCCTTGTTCCCCACTCAGTTTTCTATACTTGCTGGAACACTATCATGATTTAATTCACCCTTCCTTGTTCCCCGATCATTTTTCTATCCCAGTTGGAACGCTACCATGATTTAATTCAGCATTCCTTGTTCCTAAATATGTTTTCTATCCGTGCAGGAATACACTATCCCAGTGACGTTCAACTTTTTTGGATGACAGGGCCACATTAGATGGCCAGTGTGTGATGTGGGCCTCATACTGTCTTTAATGCGCCAGTTTCACTCTTTCACTGCGACAAGAAACAATTAGCAGCATATGAAGCAATGTGTGAAGTCTTTATAAGCATCTACAAGAAAGTTGGCAATGGAAAAGATTATATTTTGCAGTTTCTTCCCAGTTCAGAAATTGGGTGTGGCTGAAGAACAAGTAAAGGTGTCTCAGAGTGATTGGTAATTACGTATGGAAAGGTGTACCGAGTGGAAGTCAAAGGGTTAAGAGCCACTGTGCTTAAGTAATTAGACACACCAGATGATACTCACTATAATACGTAACTATAATATAAAGTTCACATATAACATTAATATGTAGTAATATAAATTCTAATATATAATATGTTGTTGCATATCACTAAAAAATTAAATGTGAAGAAATACTATTATAATATTGTAGTGTAGTCTTTCTTTCTTTACTTGCTCAGGGCACCATGGAGTCGTGGATAGAGGGTCCCTGCCCTGCCCTCATTTCCCTCACTGTTATTCCCGCGGTGAAACAACACGTCATTTCTTGTCTGCGCTTCCTCAAGGCGGGTTTTCAGGCCAGCGGGAATTTTCAGTTTTGTGATCGCTGGGGATTTCTGCCGCGGACCGCAATCTCAAGCATTTCAACATCATATCTCCACCAGTTTTAAAAGACTGGTGAAAGTTACTGTGGCTTGTAAGATTTTTTTTTTTCAATGATTCTAGTGATAGTTGTACACGGATTTTGCATCGTCAGTGTTAATAAAAGGAAAAATAACTTGAATATCCGCCGAATCATCTCTGTGGCCCTTGAAAAATAGTTATGACAGCTTAAAGCGTTTCAGCAGACGAGCCTTTGTATACGTATAGACGGATAGTTATGGAGACGTACCCGGATAGTAAGGTAACAAGCTCCTCCCCACCCCTAAACACACACTCACACAGTCACCTTGAGTATATGACCCTGATATATTAAAACACGCTTCACGTTTTTGCCTCGCATTTTCCTGAGGGCAGTGAGCGTGCCTTGAGATAAGAATTGTCCCATGATACGCCTCTTTGTCGAGGCCCGCCCACTCTGACAACATAATTTATCATCAAGACCACCACCACCACCACCACACCCTGCCTCTTTGCCTCACACCCTCTGTCTGTCTGTCTGTCTGCTTGTCTCACACTGTCTGTGTCTCACCCTTTGTCTCTGTATGTTTGCTTCACACTGTCTGTCTGTCTGTCTGTCTGTCTCCCACCCTCTGTCTGTCTGTCTGTCTGTCTGCTTTACTTACACTCTGTATGTCTGTATGTCTCATCCACCTGTCCTGCCTCACATTTTTATCGTTGTAATGTGTTCACTTTCATTATTTTGCTGGTGAACACATTACAACGATAAAAATGTGAGGTATTTCGGACGCAGAAAGATATTGTAACGATGATGGTAATAATAAAAATAATAATGATGAAGATTATAACAACAAAAATAATAATAATAATAATAATAATAATAATAATAATAATAATAATAATAATAATAATAATAATATTTCGGACGCAGAAAAATATTGTAATGATGATGGTAATGACAAAAATAATAATGATGAAGATGATAACAACAACAACAACAACAACAACAACAACAACAACGGCAATAATAATAATAATAATAATAATAATAATAATAATAATAATAATAATAATAATAATAATAATAATAATAATAATAATAATGGTAATTTTAATAATAGCCACAACAACGATAATAATAATAATAATAATAAAAACAATGACAATTGTAATAATAATAATAATAATAATAATAATAATAATAATAATAATAATAATAATAATAATAATAATAATAATAACAACAACAACAACAACAATAACAATTGTAATAATAATAATAATAATAATAATAATAATAATAATAATAATGATAATAATAATAATAATAACAACAATAATTATAATAATTATTATTATTATAATAACAATAATAAAAACAACAACAACAACAACAACACCGATCATAATACTTACCAAACAAAGCAGATTTCCAGGCTTTTCAACACACTTGTCATCACAAAAGAGTTGACAGCATGGAGGGTCTGCTGGGGTGAGGTGCAGTGCCAGATGAACACTACCAGTTGAACAGTACCACTGCATCCAGACTCACCTCACACACAGGGAAAGACTTGCAGCCCATTGGTCCTTGCTTTTCTTTCCTACTGCCTCTCCATGTATGACAGGGGTAGCAGTCCTCATCTCACATTCACAGCACCTCTAGCTCAGGTTTGGTCTCAAGGTGACTGTGTTGCTAGAAGGAAAAGTGGGAGAACAATAACATTATTAATATTCATAGTATTTTCTCTTTCTTTCATATATCTTATGAATCTAACAGTATTTCCCAACCAGGAAAAAATTTTAAGACTCCAGGAGGAAAATCTATTGGGGGAAATAAAACTGACTTGCTATTGTCCAACAGAAAAAAAATTGTCACGAGAGGGCAAGATCATGAAGATACCCAGACTGAGTCCCAGCGGAAGTGGAGGATGACGTCACACTACGTCACCTCGCCGGCTCGCTGGGGCTCGGGAGTATCACATGACGTGTAGCAGCCCTGGAATTGGTGGCGGAACAGTTTGGGACAGAGTGGCGGGAGAACGCTGGTGAGGGAAGAAAGCCCGCGCGTCGCCGACACTGCCTCCTGTACTTGTATGTGCCTTTGTGAGCTGGAGCGAGGCGTCAAGAAGCCTTCCGAGGGTCGACAAGAGGCCCGGGGTGCCGAGCTACAGCATAGGACTACTGTGTAGTGTGAGCAACGGAGAATAGAGGGCCAGAAGCCGACAAGTGTGTTTTACTATTCGCCTTCTGAGGGGAGCCAGGGAAGAACACGGAGCGCCGCAGGGTAAGTTCACCGTCACGTATGCAGGAAGCACCGGACCCTAAAAGTGTAAGTGTGACGGCCCACAGGGTGGTGAAGTTACAAAATGGTATAATATGGCAGCTGCCTTTTCTTCAAGCACTTTATACACATACAAATCAAAATTTAATGGTAGGACCGCCTTTAGTAGTGACTATATACGATGATTTGGGTCAAAATACCATAATTCCCTTTTGAGAGTTTTTACTTTTTTCCTTGTCACTCTATGAAGCAGGAAATCTACACAGGTGAACTGGCTGATGGGGGAAAAGACAGAGAAAAGATTGGGAACCACTGCTCTAACTTGACATTACGTAAAATTTTGTAGTTGTCATTTCTCGGTTCGTGTACTAACATCAAATAATGCTGAATTGAATATTAGTTTAAATCAAATATGTAGTGTGATACAAAACAATTAACAGCATTAGAAGTAATGCATGAAATCTGTATAGGCATCTACAAGAGAGAAGGGGATTAAAAAGAATAGATTATGCAATTTCTACCAAGTTCAAAGACTGGAGATGGCTGTAGAACAAGTAAAGAATGACTGGTAATTAAGGAAAGGTGTACCAAATGGAAATCAAAGGGTTGAAACAATCATAATAACAGAACATTTAATAAACAAATAAAACCCACATTAAACAAAACTTAACATATGAAAAAGTTGAAAATAAAACCATGAAAGATGAGCCCAATAACCAAAACAACAAAGCAAACTCATTTACTCACCAATACACTTCATCATTACCATAACTTCCCCCTTTCATGTTGCAGCAATTCAGTCTTTATTAGGACTCCAAAGACCCTTAAAAAATTAGTAGGGATTAACTCACACCTATTCCCAGACCACTGAAATTCAAGGCTTTCCAATATTCTGCAAAAGATTGTTGAAAAATTGTACTGACAAAAACACATCAACCACCTCCTTCTCCTGAGCCTTTGTACTGATGAAAGTATGAAGCACCTCCTTGTCCTGACTCTTTAGTGTGCACAAGCCAGTTCTTGGATGGCTGGTGTGATGGTACAGGCAGACTCCATAGGTGATGTCTTTCTTATTCATGGAGTCTCCCACAGCTCCTTTGAAAACAGCACTGGTGGTGGTATGCTGATGATCTACAGTCACTCAGTGGCTGCTAATAATTCCAAGCTCCATACAGGACCTAAATGTGCTCCTAGATGAAACTGAACAGATGCAAGACTCATACAAACTTGAAGAAAAATTGGTGGGTTTTGACAAGACTTTAATGGGCTTTTAGATGAAATTGAAAAGATGCAAAACTCATACAAACTTAAAGAAAAATTAGTGGGTTTGGCAAGACTTTAGTGTGTTTTTGATGAAATTGAACAGATGCAAAACTCATACAAACTTAAAAGAAAAATTGGCAGGTTTTGACAAGACTTCAACGTGCTTTTAGATCAAGTTTCCCTAATACAAAACATATACAAGTTCACAGAAATTGCCAGCATACGACAGGAATCAGACTCGCCCTCAGGTGGAAGTTATCCTAATGCAACCATATACAAATTCATCTCGTGCAAAGCTGCCTCACTAACTCACCCTCACACAAACTGCACAAGAATAATTTCAGATTTCCTCACATTCATGTCATGCCAGTCACCATTTCTATTTACTGACAACTTAGCCAACACCCTCCAAAGGATCTTCACTCTCTCAGGGCATTAATACTCATCTACTCACAGTAACACATCTAATGAATAAACAGCACATTTCACTTCCTGGCGCATTATAGCTTGTACTTACATCTCTTCTTTCATTTCCACATTTTCAGAACTTGAACCAATGCACATAACATGTCGGAATAAATACAAATCTCATCCCTTCTTTCATTTTCACATCTACAGAACTTGAAGCTATGTAATCCACACCACAATAATTCAGGATAAATGCAAACCACATCCCTTCTTTCATTTCCACATTTGCAGAACACAAACCAATGTAATTCACACCACACATGTCAGAATAAATACAAATCTCATCCCTTCTTTCATTTCCACATCTACATAACTTGAATCTATGTAATCCACACCACGCAACATGTCAGGGTAAATGAAATCCTCACAAGTTACATTTAACATTCATTTTCTTCCACCTTACGTGACCAATGTGTTGTGAAAGTGACCTCCTCAATCCACATAAAATTCTAGTAATAAAAAGACACTCATATTACTTACAAAGTCTCTGGAAAAAAGATACGTAATCGAGATACAGAGATCCTGCAGAGGAATCTTCTCAACCTATGACACCTGACAGAGTAGTGGGAGTGGCTGGAGTCTGAGAGGCAACGGACAACCTGTGCTGCTACTGTCACCACCACCCCATCAAGTACTTACTGTGGGCAAAGAAAATGGAAGACAAAGAAATTCTACATTAAGGTTTGAAGACTTTTTTCTCTTTATAATTGACGGATAAATCTTACATTAGAATCTGAAGACCTCCTTTTCTTTTCCAGCCAAAACCTTTTCTTCCCTAAAGCTGAAGCATTCAAAGGAGTAATAATAGCCATCTCTGAGTAGGATTGCATACCACCTTGTCTACCTGCCTTGTACAGGTAAGAGACAGGTAATGTATCACCACTGATGTCAATGAATGAAGAACACCTGCTGAGAATGTTGAGACAATAAACTAAAGTCTTAACAAATACACTCTGGAACTTAGAAGAATAATATTAAACACCAATTTTGGTTAAGTACAAAAAATCAAATCCTTGACTCCCCAAAATTAACAGTACGAGACGAGATTCCAATTTGCAAATGCGCCGAACACATGTTTTATTACAGGAATACACAAGAGTTAAGTCATTTCACTCAGTTGCCTTGTATAGTATTGAGCACACAATGAGGGTTCCTTAACCGTACACAGCTGACACCAATGTGACGTGTAATAAAACACACACACTTAACATTCATAACGGTAACAATGAGTGTCCCAAGCTAAGAATCTGGTACCCAACATGTGACAGGATTATCAAAGCTCTGAACCTGAGATTGTAGCAGCAGTAGTGGTGGTAGTAGTAGTAGTAGTAGTAGTAGTAGTAGTAGTAGTAGTAGTAGTAGTAGTAGTAGTAGTAGTAGTTGCTCACATTGGCTCGTTGACAGGTACCTACAGCTGTGTGGTAGTGTGGTAGCAATGAAAGTACAGTAACTCAATCACAGTATGGTGTTAAAATGGAAAGTGGGATCAGTCTTCAAACTGCCTCTGCCTGAGCAATGAAACATGAAACTGGTGAGATGAATGAAAATCATCTCATGAAGAACAATACTGACACTTGCAGAAAAAACAAAACTCATTCAAGAAAAAAAGTTAAAAAAAATCTTCAAGCCATCTGAGTAATGATAGATGAAACTGTACTTTACACGTTACAAGATGAATCAAAACTCAGTCTTCTGACATTCTGAGCAACAGTAAAATACAAAACCATGTACTTAAGAGACTTCAAGAATAAATATAACTAAATCTCACAAAAAAGGCATCAGTCTTCAAACAATCTGAGCAATGAAGAATGAAACAGTGGCTCGTATTCAGAAACACTCTGCTCTCTCACCACAACAGTTTTCCAAGGCAACAGAGATGACCAGCCAGGTTCTCAAGAGTAATCCTCCTGTTAATAATGTAGAAATCAAGTTAATCTATCACCAGAACCATGAAAACACCCTCAAAAACCTGTGTAGCTTCAACTAAAGCCTCTCAAAAGTAGTGGAGGTGCGGTGCAGAAGTGTTCCTGAATCCAGCAAAAGTCAGTCTAACATGGATAACTATTCCTTAGAGGCCCTCAAGACTACAGCTACTGGCAGTGGGAGTGAGCAGGTGGATGTTAGTAAGTCCGCAGTACTCACACATCAGGGCAAATGTTAAGTCGTGGTCCCTCCTATTCAAGCGTCACATTCAAAACAGGACAAAGCACAATGAAAGCTTCACCTTCACCTGCCTACAGTTCACTTAAACTTTACAGCGCTTCTCTTACATTCCAGCCTCATATGTGTGTAACAGTCAAATAAATGCATTGTGGTAAGTAAAACCCTCAGTCTCCCACTAAGCTACTTCTCTATGTAAATGACACCCTAAACTTTCTGATGCAACGGACACAAAAAATGAAGGTTCGGTCTTTGTACTAAGCTATTGTGAGTCTTGTATCGGATGAAAATTTTACACAAGTTACCGAGAGGAGAACCGATTGCTATTACACACATGCATGTCATTATTATTCTGCCACATTTACTTAGAGATGAACCAACTTGCTCCCACACTGAAGCATGTTTCCCATTCTCTGCATGTCAGTTTGCTCTCATTCAGTTACGATAAACATCCTCCTACTGACTTTTTTTGAGGATGTTCTGTATCCCTGTTATGCTTCCAACTGAGGCCCTCGTATTAATTTTTGCAAGGCTTGTCATTATAACGCACCTCGTACCCCACAAACTGCATACAACTTGATCATGAAGAGAATGTGCCCTACTTGTGAGACCTAACATGTTCTTATTCTGAGTATTGTTCACCCTAAAGTAAGAATGTCACACGGAGAATCTAGTGAATTAATGGAGTGGTGATGATTTTTTTTTTTTTTTTTTTTTAAGACAGCACTCATTCCCATCCCCCTTCACCACTAAATGCTCTTTAGTCACTCATCACCGTCATTCTGGCTTGGCCCATAACTCACTCTCACACACACACACACACGCATGCACGCACACACACACACACACACACACACACACACACACACACACACACACAAAACACACACGACCAGCACAAAAGAATGGAAAGATTAAAACGAAATCTAAGTTGACCCAAGTCTTGTTTACACTCGGCTAACACTCGTGTCTCGCCTCACCGCTACCAACCAACCAAGTTCCCTGTGAAATAAACCGAACCTCCACCTAGAGACTACCGAAAGGAAAGTGTCCCCTACCCTGACTGTAATAATAATGATAGGTATAAAAAAAATAAATAAATAAATAAAAAAATATGTGAGAAATGCTCCGAAAAATAAATAAATAAATAAATAAAAAAAAACTCTGAAGTTGCTGCACGTTTCCCCTACTGCATCATCACAGTTAAATATTGATACTAAACTATTTTGTGTTCTTTTATACAAAAATATATCACCTATTGTTTCTACATATCCACTACCCATACTCTCATTCTGGTAAAGCTTCCAGTGAAAGTTACAATTATCATTACACTGCCATGTTTGTTTGTTAAGGTTGACGTATAAAACACTATGAAGACCGTGTAGAGACGTGTACAGCTCCTAGCGGGGCTGACACGCACACACGGCTGTTATTGTTGGCGTTCCCGCATCGAGCAGAACAAGATCTCACATGTTTGTCACTGTCTGTCTCAATGTAGCTGCTCCAAATGTTTCTTTCTATTAGTTCATTTAGTATTGGTCATAAATAGTATTGTACAGTGTTGTATCATTGGCTCACACTTTGTTCTTGTTCTCTGAAGTCGTGCCTTTTCATTCAGCTTTCGTAAAAGACATCAATCACTCATCTTCACCATCCCCATCACCTTTTTCCTTCACCTGACTGGATTTGTTGAAGAGATCAAAATCATTGCACCATTTTCAATCAAATTCATGGATAATGCCTTTGTTTTCAAACATCTTTTCTGTCCGAGAAGCTTGGTTCAGGCACCAGACCCTTGCCTTCACTCTGTGGTGCGGCAAGGGACTGTATCTTTTCTATGTTGACCTGATGCATGAGGTAGCTAGTGATGGTGGAAGTGTTAGCCTTTCAGCATTACATATAAAAAGGTTCTCCAGGCACTATCCTCTCACCAACTGTTACCCTTGGCTTGGTTTCTCAGGCCTTTCTCTCAATGTACACATGGCTTGACTCGTGTCCTCAGTGCTTCCTTGCGACAGACCAAAGTACGTACTGAATGCTTGCTCGGTTTTCTGAAACTAGAAACTTGTCGCCTCCATCAGCCCTTCAAAACAGTGTCCCATAAATTACAGAACAAAAATCAAACGGGTATTTGAGTTTCCCCTTTTTCTGAGAGGGGACGAGATGAAAAACAGCATCCACAACCTTCGGACACTTAATAACGAGGCAAATTCACAACTCGCCTCTACTTGCATGCAAAAATCACCGGGTTCTGCACAAAACTTTCACCGTGGTGTGTGGGGGAGCGTGGAGGGCAGCAAGCTACCTTGAGATCAGAGGTGGGAATAGAAGAGGAGGTAAGGGGTGATGTTGGTGGTGCGCATCATGTGGCACACCTCCTGTGACGTGACCAGCTTGATCTTGTCGTCGTCACACTCCAGCCACAGCTTGTCCTGCTCCCGGCTGTTCTCCTCATCTGCCGAGTGAAAGGTGGAGGGACATGTTACCTGCCTTCACAATGCCAGCAGAAATGTAAATATCTGATGAGTGAAAGGTGGAGGAACATGTTACCTGCCTTCAGAATACAAGAAGAAATGTAGCTAAGACTGCAGACATAAAGCTCATTCAATAAAAAAATAAAACTATGCTATTTACAAAAGCAGAGCAGGGAACTTTAGTGGAATAAGTACAAATATAGACAAGTTTTAGTTTACAAATGTTCAAAGCAGGGATTTTTCACTTTATGAATAAAGTTGTCTTATTCTTTGGCCTTTTGTGTCACTCTGTGGTGCAACAGACTGTCTGGTCACATATTCTAAACCCAGGCAACAAGAATACAGCTCTTTACATCTATAAATGATTTTAAAGAATATAATTAATTTCTTCATCCACTGTCCACCTTTCTAGTGCAAGAGTTAACAAGTGTTCTCAAATCATTCATCCCTTTCTGGTAAACTCTGGAACTCCCTGCCTGATTCTGTGTTTCCTGTATGAGGTTTCAAGACTCATAACCTCCAATTTTGAATGACCCTTTTGACACCTCAGTGGGCCTTTGTTTTTTGCTCCTTTTAGTAGCTGCTCTTGGTCAGTGCCCTTACATAAGAAAATAAAATAAATAAACCCAAATCACCACTCAGCTGTCCAGACACACACACACACACACACACAAACATATGAAAAATATAACACAAAACCAAAAGGAAAAAGAGGTCACAGAGCCCCAGACACTGACCACTGTGTCCGTTGAGCACAGACAGAGGACGGATGTGGTCCAACTGAAGGCCACAGCACCTCATCCACTGGCAGTCCACCTTGGTGCTGCTGGCAGGGGGCGTGTGGGCCTGGTGGGAGGGGGGCTGTGGCTGTTGCTGCTGCTGTTGCTGCTGCTGTTGTTGCTGCTGCTGCTGCTCAGGACACTTGGAGGACTGGAGGGCACTCAGACGGACAAAGGACAGATAGTGACCTGCAGAAGAAGATAAATGTTCTGACGAGTGATGAAAATATGAATAAATGCCAATGTAACCTGACCTCTTTGTTTATCCATTTTCTATTCAGTCATCCCTTCTTATCCACAAGGGTCAGGTAACTAATGGCCCCCTTAATTAAGAACACCCATGTGTCCCTAAAACCTTGCTGAAGTAAAAAAAAACTGCACGTACATGGTTACAAACATATTACTTATCAATGAACTAAAAAAAAAAATAAAGAAAAAAAAGCTGATAAAAACTGTCAGACTGCCCCTCATCACCTGTTACTTGAATTTGTGGTCAGCAACAATCCATGTGAAACTAAAACCATGGAAAGTGAAGCCATGAATAACGAGAGATGACTGCATATAAAAAAAAATAAATAAAAAAAAAAGAAAAGGGAGTGCAGAGCATTACCTGAAGAAAGACCTAAAAATAATGAAAAAAAAACAATAAACACTATTAGGTCACCTCTCATCATCTGTCATTTGATTGTGTGATCGGCAGCAATCCATGTAAAAGTGAAATTGTGGATAACAAGACATGACTGCATATAAAAATAGAAAAGAAAAGGAGCAGAGCAGTACCTGAAGGGAGAGCTAAAAAAAAAAAGAAAGAAAAAATGAAACTGAATAACTCGGGATGACTGCATTAAAAAATAAAACGCATTAAAAAAAAAAAGCATTACCTGAAGAGAGAGTGGCTCCAAGGTGACACACAACAGCTGTCAGGTAGTACGGCAGGTGGGACAGGTTGGGTCGCTTGGTGCCGGCCATCCTGCCGTCCTGCCCCACCTCCCCATGCGTGGCTCTCTGCTTCTCCAGGTAACACCCACGGCAGAAGCACGGCAGGATGAGTGGTGCTGGCATGGCCTCTGTGCACTTGAAGGTGTTCATGTTTCTGAGGGTGCAGAGAAAGAGAAAGAAAGAAAGAAAGAGAGAGAGAGAGAGAGAGAGAGAGAGAGAGAGAGAGAGAGAGAGAGAGAGAGAGAGAGAGAGAGAGAGAGAGAGAGAGAGAGATTGTACCAACTAAGAGATTTCTTTATAAAAATCACAAAATAATGCAAAAAATAAAAAATAAATAACACACACAGTTGAACATAATGTAAGTCAAATAAAGGAAGCTGCAAGAAGCCATCCATCCATTTAAGCATTTTCATCACTCAGATTTGTACCAGCTTAGGATTTTCTCAATAACAACCCCAAACTCATCCCAACATACCCCAGACTAATCCCAAAATACCCTAGACTAACTCCAAATTAATCCCAAACCACCAGAACAAGTGAAAGCATGACTAATTGCTGTGAACCTAAGCAAACTGGCAGATGACAGAGGAACACAAAAATTCAGTCACCAACATCAACCAACTCACAACTCAATAACAACCCGACACCTCCCACACAAATACACACACACCTGCAGCAGAGGACATACCTGTGATAGGCACTGAACCTCTTCACATGAATGACCAGGTGGTGGGGCAGCTGAGAGAAGTGAACAGAGCGTCGTGCCTCATTGTGGTGGAAGCAATGATCACACCAGTATTTGTTGTTATCCTGAAGACACTCCTCCTCATTCAGGGCTGACATGAACACCTGTGGCTCCCCAATGCTCTCGTCCTCTGCAGGAGAGAGAGAGAGAGTGTGTGTGTATGTGTGAAAGGGAGTGGAGTAAGTGATAGCTATTTCTCTTAGTGTAAATAAAGAGATCTTAATTAAGTAAAGATGAGTTAGTGTTTATTAATGAATTAAGTCATTGCCATTTCTCTTGGTATACATAAAAATAAATCTTAAATTTAACTGAAGATGAATTAAGAGAGAGAGAGAGAGAGAGAGAGAGAGAGAGAGAGAGAGAGAGAGAGAGAGAGAGAGAGAGAGAGAGAGAGAGAGAGAGAGAGAGAGAGAGAGAGAGGTGGGGCAACTAGGATAAGTAAGAATCAACTTTTTGATTCTTACTTATCTTTTGATGTTTATTTCAAACATTTCTCATTTAATGCATTTTTTACATTCCTAGACATTTTTCTTACAAGTCTCCCCATTAAATGCAACTCTTGAATTGACACCTTGACCACCAATAAAATTAATCCATGCAAAACATCAAAACTTTACAAACTACACCTTTTAAAATTCATGGATCACTTGTTCTCTCAATAAAACAAGATCATAAGTGAATTTTCCTGTGACATGACAGAACCAAGAACCCGATTCACAACACGATCCTTTCTGACCTCCCTTTTGGAACCAACAACTTGCTCTAGTACTTACTTTTGTAATCCAGTATAAAAGAAATAATAAAAAATAAATAAATAAAATAAACACTTTCAATGGGCCCTTTTTTTCAGTTATTTTTGTTATTCTTGGCCAGTGCCTCTCTAACAGAAAACAAACGACAACTTGCTCTAGTACTTACTTTTGTAATCCAGTATAAAAAAATTTAAAAAAATTATATTAAATTTTAAAAAAGCACTCTTAATGGGCTCCTTTTTTTTTTCAGCTATTTGTGTTGCTCTTGACCAGTGCCCCTCTAACAGAAAACAAAAGAGGAAAAGAAAACAGGAGACTTACCTTCAAAATCAGCCTTGGTCTTGACAGGAACACACACCTCCAGGAAGTTTTCCTCCCTGCCAGTGACCTGCTCACACTCCAGGCAACAGGTTTCCAGACACATGCGACCCACAAACTTTGACCCGACCACATCCACAGCCTGGAATCAATACCCTGTTCATGCCTTTCCCTTTACATACAAGGAAATTCAAAACAGGTGACATTTGAAACATACAAGTCCATGGGTTTCCAGACACATGCGACCCCACAAACTTTGACCTGACCACATCCACAGCCTGGAATTGATACCTGTTCATGTCTTTCCCTCTACACACAAGGAAATATAAAACAGGTGACATTCATAACATATGTCTAAAAGTTTCCAGACACGTGACCCACAAACTTTGACCTGACCACATCCATGGCCTGAAACAACCCATTCACTTCTTTTTCTCTACATACAAACAGATACAACAAAGGTGACACACTCATAGCACAGACGTCTACAGGTTTCCAGACTCATGACTCACAAACTCTGACCTGACCACATCCACAATACCCTGTTCACTTCTCTTTCCCTCAACAAAGAACCATAACAAAGGTGACATAACAAAAGAACACAAGAACACAAGGGTTGGTGCCAGAAGCCATCAGGCCTACATGTGGCAGTCCCTGTATGAAATTTGCCTACCTATTTCCACCTATCATCTCCATCCACAAATTTGTCTTATCTTCTCTTAAAGCTCCCTAATGACTCAGAACCAACAACTGATTACTGAGTCCATTCCATTTATCTACCACTCTATTTAAGAACCATTTCCTTCCTATCTCTTTTTTAAACCTAATTCTCAAGTTTGAGCCCATTATTTTTTGCCCTGTCCTGATTATTGACCCTGAGAATTTAGCTAAAGTCACCTTTGTTATATCCCCTATATCACTTTTTTCAGATCCCTTTTTAGTCTTCTTGTCATATCCTGCTTACTAACCCTGAGAATTTTGCATACATCACCCTTATTACATCCCCTATGCCACTTGAAGACCTCCATTAGATCCCTTCTAAGTCTTCTTGTCATATCCTGCTTACTAACCCTGAAAATTCTGCATACATCACCTTTTTTACATCCCCTATACCACTTAAAGACCTCCCTCAGATCCCTTCTTAATCTTCTCTTCGTATCCTGCTTAGTAACCCTGAAAATTTTGCATACATCACCTTTTTTATACCCCCCCATACTAATTACAGACCTAACACAAGTCTAAACTAAACAACATAAAGACAAAGAAAGATACACACTTTGCTGGAATCCTCTTCGATGGCCTGTATCCTCTCAGACCTCCTGCGGGACTTCTTGGGTTCAGGAGGGATGGACTCATGGTCCCGGGATGCCCCACAGGAATCACCCCAGCCAGCAGGAGCCGTGCCATTGGGTCTCACTTGTAGCAGGTCTTGCGGGAGGTGGCACAGCTGGTCAAGGAGGCAGTGAAGGAGTTCGTGGGCATCCTGTTGTCTGTTCCCCTCAAACATTGGATTCACAACTCTGGAAAAGTGAGAGAATGTGTGTATTGGTTGTGGGTCAGGTAATATTGGAGAAACTCTTATATGATATAGGAAAAACCTGAAAATTAGTGAATTATTTTGATTATATAGTAAAGTGTTAATACTAAGGTAAAAAATAATTGACACACATACACACAGTTTTGCATTTTTCACCACTCGGGCTTATACCAGGTTAGTTTTCTCAATAGTACTGGAGTTAGAGGACTAGGAGGAGCAGAAGGCAAATATACAGGGAATACAGGGAAATCATGACAAAATATATGGTCCTTTTTCATCTATTAGTGTTCACATAGTCATTTCTCACAGCAAACTAAAATGGCTGTGAGAAAATAAAGGTCATGTCCTTGGTCATACAATAATATGTGTATGCATGAGTGTGTTTACCTTTCTTTAAATACACTAGGATACACTTATTGAATCCTCTATTACAAGCTAGTCTGGGAGATGAATCAGTAAGCAGGTACTCCTAATGCTTTAGAAAACTCTTACTTTAGACAAGAGATGAAAATAGCATTATAATCTAAATATATCAGGATACACTGACTGAATTCCTCTATTGCAAACAGTCAGGGAGATGAATTAGTAAGCAGGTACAGCTAATGCCTTAGAAAACTCATACATTAGACAATCAAGATGAAAGCAGCACAAGACAGGGCCCAAGTGTTATGTACCTTAAAGCTTCTAGGAAATCATAAGGTTCAAAGGCTGGTATTCTCTTCTCTGAGGCTGATCTCTCCTCTTGCCCCAGACGCACAAACACTCGGTGGAGTTCAGAGAGAAACTGTATCCTTTGCTCCAGGTTCACGTCCTTCTGCTCGCTGCGTTGGGAGAAAATACAGCCGTTATTTCACATTTTTGCAGGGGTTACTTAAAATAGTCTAAATTTTTGCTGGGGTTACTTGAAATTTTTTCCAGTGGGTGACTTTAATTTTTTACTTACCACATATTTCTGCTGTTATAGTAAAATACCAGGGCTCAAATTTTTGCAGGGGTTACTTCAAAATTTTTGCAGGGAATGTCTTTAATTTTTTTACACACCATATATTTCTGCTCACTGTCATGACAAAGTACAGGGGCTTACTTCAAAATTTTGCAGGGGTTACTCTAAAATTTTGCAGGGTGACTTCAAATTTTTGTGCACCACAACATGCAAAGATGATGAGTGTTACAACTAATAATCAAACCTCTGAAGGACAACTGAAACATAAGTAAAACACAAAAGGAAGGCAAAAGAGGGCAATTAAATAATCTAGAGACAATTAAAACAAAAAGTAAAGACCAAACACTCCCCAATCTTCCTCCACAGCCCAGCAATCATATACAGTACATAAGCAAGAAGCAATTCACCGATAACACAGCCAAACACTGCTTCTCCCACTATAAAGAACACAGGTAACAGAAGACCAAACACTCCCTTACCTTCCCGCTCAGGACTCATATACAATACATAAATCATAAACAGGTAGCAAGTCAGTAATAACACACAGCCAAACACTCCCTCTTCCCCCTCTCACTCTAGTACAAAGACCAGAATAGATGACCAAACAATAACAGATGACGAAACACTCCTACCTCCTCCTTAACACCACAGGACTCACCCAGCAGACTGCAGGTGCATATGCAAGTGGTGGAGGTCATGAGTGAACCCCGGCAGGAACCTCAGCGCATACAGCACCGAGTTGAGAAAGCAAGTGTTCCCCATGTTTGCCAAGGGACACACTCCTGACACATAGCCTCCATTGTAGCCCAGGTCCCCCGTGGCCCCTCCCACCCCAGAGTTGCTGCCGGCAGACTGCGAGGAGACGGTGCTGGTCCTTCTGCCACTGCTGGTCATGACGCTCCTGCTGAGGCTCATCTTGCGCACTGTAGGAGGCGTCTGGGAAGGGAAGAGAGATGAGATTGGTTTGTACAGTAAGAAGTGTGTGTGTGTGAGTGTGTGTGTGTGTGAGGTGAAAAACAGTGAGATTGGTCTTTATAGTAAGGGGTCTCTGTGAAATGAAGATTAGTTTGTACAGTGTGAGGTGTCTGTAAAGAGAAAACTACACAGTAAGGAGTTACCAGAAAATAGAAAGCGATTTATGCATTAAGGGGTGACTGAAATGAAAATTGGTGTATTCAGAAGCAAGTGTTTGTGTAGTAAAATTTAGTTTATACAGTAAGATGTGTGTAAAGTGAGAGAGAACCAAGGCACACAGCACCACAGCAGGCATCCCACAGTGCCTCACCTTGTTCCTATCATCAGCCTCACTGTTGCTGAAGGTGCGAAAGCGGTGACTTGTCCTCGGCTCTGGTGCCGGCGAGATGTCCGAGACGAGGCTGCGCTTGCGGTTCTGTCGTAGAGAGAGTCGGGAACTGCCTCTGCCTTGCATTGAATATTCCCCTGAGTTGTCCAGAGCCGTCATGATTACTGTGCAAGGAGAGGTGTGATATAAGACCATCAGAAAGTAAGGGTACCTGCAAGACGCCACCTGACCAACACCTAGCAGTCCACATCTAACCAATTTAAAGCACTTAGAAACAATGTATTGATTCTTTATAAGCATCTACAAGAAAGAAGGGGATAAAAATGAATGATTTTTGCAATTTTTACCCAGTACAATGTTATAAGGTGGCTCTGGGTCAGAAAATTATAACTCACAATAGCTTGAAATTTGCCTTGATCCCTGTGAAGAAGCAATGTACTGAGCATCTACAAGAAAGGGATAGACATGAAAGGTTTTTGCAATTTCTAGTAAGTACAATATTATAAGGTGGCTCTAGGATGGGAAAATATGACTCATAGTGGTTAGAAATTTGCCTTGACGCCTGTGAAATTATTACTTCAATCTAAACTCATTTCTCTTAGCTTCTACCGGAATCATTAACCTAACCTAACTTAACCTAACCTAACCTGACCTAACCTAATACTAACATGAACCCCCACTTGTCTTGACCACTGTGAAATCATTAATTCAATCTAGCCTTACCTGTTCCACCATGACTAGTTATCATAGTATTTGTACATGGTCATCATCAATATACAAGCTTATTTACCTACAAAACATGTCCTTTAATACTCCAAGTAGTGCTATTCTCTCTCCTATGAACTGGTGGCCATCAATCTGTTACAAATATATATGAATTTTGTGAGAGAAGGATGGAGGGAAGGAAGGAGGTAGAGGTAGCTAGTTGACATCGATATACAGGGTGCAGCAGAAATACCTCCACATTTTAAAGGCTAACAAAAGGAAAAACATGAGAGGTACTTCTGCCACACCCTGTACTAAATAAACCCCCTTGGGTCCAACACTGCAACACATCAGATTTCAAGACACGAGGAGAAATAATACAGTTTTACCAGATACTTTGCTTCAACATCCTCAGAGTACTAAGAGGATGTGTGAGGGCCAGACAAGTGTTTCAGTCCCCCTCCCTCACTCCTGACGGAAAAAGTGATGGTGGGATGGTATGAGCCAAGAATGAAATAAGTAGCAGTGAATGGATGAAATTAAATGAATCAGTCTTACTTTCTGATATTTTACTTGTTTCTCCATTTTTTGGGGAGTATGAAGTGGGATTTTGTCATCTACTTTTTTCTTTAGTCAGTTTCATACATAATAAAAAGAGATTATACATAAATATTAAAAAAAAAATCAGACTTTTCTCTCAGATATTCTATTTATTTCTCTTTTGGGAATACCATGAGCAGGATTTTTATTATCTACATTTTCATCAGTTATTTTCCCCAATACATAATTAAAAAGTGAAGCAATGCACAAAAATAAAATAAATCAGCCTGACATTTTGTTATTTAATTTTCCCTTAGTTATTTTTCCTAATACATAAAAAAAAGAGGTGATGCAAAATTCGGATAACATTGAAAAATAACCATTCATAACATTAGCATTTTCATACGAAGGGACAGATTAGGTTAGGTTCAGATTAATTAACTTTGATGCTGATCTTTTTATGGTTTAGACAAAAGAAAAGTGTAATAACTTGGATAAATTAGATTAGATCTAGATTAATTAACTTTACTGCCAATCCTTTTATGGTATAGATGAAAGAAAAGAAAAATGTAATAACTGGGATGAATTAGATTAGGTTTACATTAATTAACTTTACTGCCGATACTTTTATGGTATAGATGAAAGAAAAGAAAAATGTAATAACTGGGATAAATTAGATTAGATTTACATTAATTAACTTTACTGCTAATACTTTTATGGTATAGATGAAAGAAAAAATGTAATAACTGGGATAAATTAGATTAAAGTTCAGATTAGTTAACTGTTGATCGTTGGATGGCACTGATGAAAGAAAGGTGTAATATTTTCCTGAGAAATAATCAATGTCTGTAAATAGCTAGACTAAGGTAATTTTGATAACCCTCCATAGTTTGACTCATCAGGGCGGAACAGGACCCCAGCCACCCCTCCACTACCCACTGGGAGAGGTGAGGTGGAGTTTACTTGCTTGTATCATAAGAATGGTGATTTTTTTATCATTATCATTATTATTTTATGCATTTGTTTGGTTATTTATTTATTTATTTATTTATTTTACATTTATTCCTCACTAACTTCCCAAGAGAGAGTGAGAGAGGTGGAGTTTAATTAAGGGCATCATAAAAACTGACTATTTTTTATTTATCATTATTATTATTGTTATTATTATTTATTTTATTTTATTCACTTTTTCAACAACCCACGAGAGAGAGAGAGAGAGAGAGAGAGAGAGAGAGAGAGAGAGAGAGAGAGAGAGAGAGAGAGAGAGAGAGAGAGAGAGAGAGAGAGAGAGGTGGAGTTTACTTACTGGCATCCTAACAACAATAACCTTTGATTTTTTTTCTTTTTCTTTACATTTATCTACCACTAACATCTGCAATGACACATAACTGCAATTGCTTCAGGTAGTTTCAATTGTCCCATGCTTTTCTTAAATTTACTGAGCTGAAAACAATTATTTTTTCTTTTCTTTCTTTTTTACATTTATTTATCACGAACAAAAGCACTGACACATAACTGCAATTACTACCACTGGCTTCAATTGATCCTAGCCTTTCTATAACAATTTTTTATAACAATTACAATGAATGAAGAACAATTACAATGAATGGAGAGAGAGAGAGAGAGAGAGAGAGAGAGAGAGAGAGAGAGAGAGAGAGAGAGAGAGAGAGAGAGAGAGGGCAAACACTAGGAATAAATAAAACGACGAACAATGTAAACAAAAGCAATCAAACCAGACAATAACATCTAGTACAAACTGATGGAAGCACCAAACCAAACCAAACAAAGGCAAATGGAATGGTACTAGCAGCTGGGGAGAAGGATATTGTAGGGAAAAGAAGGGAGGGATAAGGGGAAGGGAAAGGGTGGGGAGGGAAAGGGAGGAAAGGGAGGGAAACAGTAAACAAGAATTCCAGCCTCATTATTGGCAGTCAGTCCTCTCTCTATCTTCCCTCTCCCTCCCCTCACTCTCACCTCTCAGTAACCTTCAGCTAGGGACAGTGTAGTGCACGTCACACTCACTATACATTCTGCATTAACTTACCCAATGCAATAAAGTCATCAGGGTTTTTGAGGCAACTGTCACCAACACTCCACAGGTTGTCTGGTCTCGCGTAAAGTACGGTTCTATTATTTTATCATCTATTCCTGGCTAACTCCCCCTACATTTTATATTTTAATGCTACATAATTATTTTGACTTACTTTTCTAATTGTATTTCAGTTGTCTGATTGGAATTATTTGTCTTATTAAGAGATGTTCCTGATAAAGGATTGATGGTTTTGTTGCCATACTATTTATTTCTCCTTATTTCTCACTACACTTTATGTCTTAGTACTACATATTTATTTTATGTTCATTCTATATGTCACATAATTGTTGTTTGAAGGGAATTGTGCTTAGGATAGAAAGATGTTCTTGGTGCAGGACAGACTATCACGCCGCCATAACAACATTCATAATATTCTCCTTTGCGCAAATTGTTATTCGAGACATCTATTTGCGCATTGTGGAAATGGATTTATTCAATTGGTAGCAATCATCGCCATCAGTCATTTTCACTGTCACCACCACCATCATCACCATCTCTATCATCAGCAATGGAATGGGTGATGCTACAACTATTTTAATAGTTTAATAGAATTATAAATCATGGTTCACCTGCAGCACATAGATTGCTGCAACACAGCTATTAGACATGCAAACAGATATATCTTAACTTGTACTATATAACAGTGGCTATCATACCACCATCACCTCGGGCAGTAGGAAATTAGCACCTACATATATTTACAAACAATAGCAGATCTCCGTCATTTGTGTCTTCTATTATAAAAATTAACAAAAAAAAAAAAAAAATGTCAGGCTCTATGGTAACATGTAGGACAGTTAAACCTTCCGCTGAGGCTTCCGGTGATAAGAGGCAGTGACTTGGTCCACTCCACGCACAGCTGTCCCTGGCTCCCCGATGCATCTGCTCCTTCCCCCTCCCCCTGCAGCCAGACAAAAGGCGATGCTGGGCCTGGGAACCCCGTCTAGACCCCTTGAGGTGCTCCCAGGCTAGTGCTTGGAAGGTTTTATGATAGATATAATGATAATACTGATGAAATGTTATCCAGAACTCTCAAAACTTGGATTCTCGAGACCGTTGGGGAATGTTAGAGTGTCTCGTGTGTTTGCAATGACATGAGGGAACATGTCTTCCAGCGTCTCATTCTGCCTGTTTTCCTCATTGCTGTCCACGGCTTTGGTGAGGGCGGGAGGAGATATGATGAAGATTTTCTGTTGCCCTTCCTCCGCCTTTGTTTTGGAGGACAGACTCTGTGAATCTCTCTGTTCCTCGTCTCGGGCACCACTCACCTCCGATCTCACTTCCCGCGAGAACAAGGAGAACCCATCGAACATCCACGCCATGTTATTGCGATGTCTGCTGTAGTATTCCTTCAACGTGTCGCGAACTTGCTTACTACACAGAATATAGAGATAGAAATTCAGCGTGTGGTTCAGAATCTCCAAGTTATTCGCCACAGCACTGAAGATGACAAACTCTAGCTCACTGGTTCTCGTGCTGCTGTTGATGGCGTTTGCTATTCCCGAGGGCACGATGGTGATGACGAAGGAGGACATGACAGCAATCAGCAGCCCCATCAGGTACTTCTCCTCGCGATTCTTGGATACTGAAGACGGCTGTTGGTTCGAGTGGTGATTCAACATGCGGCGCCTCAGCTTCCTGTGACGCAAGAAGCCTCTCAGTGTGAACATGTTGAGCGTCACCACGGCTACGATGGGCAGAAACGTCACCAGAACTTGCCTTATCCACGCGTAGGCGATGAAGTAACCTTTCTGACTCGTATCATGAATCATACAAGCCACCCACCACGTCTGGTTATCCGGGGGAGTGAAAGACGTTCTTTGACACTCACTCGCTATCCTTGGTTGCCGCAGAAAACTCATAGGAAGCCATGCTATGACCGCCGTGCTCAGAGACACTGCAATGGATATTCTAGGGAAGCGGGGAGTGTTGAGCCGTTGGAACTCCCCAGGGCGACACACGGAAAAGAATCTATACACGGTGATGCAGACAACAATAAGCACTGAGGTGGACATGGCCACGCCGACGAAGAGGAGCTCGAAGTAGGAGTACCAAGCGGCGGTGGAGTAGTGGAGCGTGCCGCCAGCGAGGGCATGGTGGAGCGGGGAGATGCAGAAGCCAAGGGAGAGGAGATCAGTCACAGCCAGCACCGTGAAGAATGAAAACACGACCCCTGCGGTAGTAAACAAAGTGCGGGAATTTGCCTGCTCGTGTGTAAACAATATCGTACGGATGAAAACGAAACTGTTGTACTTGTGTAGACTACAGACAAAAACACGAAAAGGAATTGCATTATTATTTTTTTCTTCTTTACGTTAACTTGCAACGTCATTCCGAATCAACATACTCGTACAGGAAATTACTACTACTACTACTACTACTATTACTACTATTACTACTACAACTCCAGATCATATTCTTACATACCTTTAAACTGTGGCAGTCTTAGTAAGGCAATAACTAAGATATTCCCAAGTATTCCAACGGACACAATGATCGGCGCCACCACTCCATAAGCCACGTAGCGAACCTCCCGCACCGCCTCCTCCTCCAGCTGCTCCTGTAGTGGGTTCCCTAAAGGCGTCTTGACTCCCTTCACGCCCTTGTAGATCACTGGGTCCGTGTGGAACCAGCTGTACTCTGTAGGTGAAGCAGAGAGAGAGAGAGAGAGAGAGAGAGAGAGGAGTAAAATGTTTCAAGCATCAGAAACTACATTTACTACTACTACTACTACTACTACTACTACTTTTATCATTACTACTACTACTACTACTACTATAATTACCCTCCAGCAACATATGGAAGTGCTGTGTCTGTGTCTGTCGGGGAAAAAAGCCCTCTGCTCCTATTTTCTTCCCTGGAATTCAACTTTCTTCCCAGCAGACTCTATCATCGCGGTTACTGTGGAGAAAGAAAGTCAGAATTGTTCAGCAAAACATAAAACGTACATAAATATTTAATTCCACTATATTCGTTCTGTTTTCTGTTAATCTATATAAACAGTCCCATACAATATTTACACCAATAGACACCATACACTTTTATTAATGCACCCATACACATCCATACACAAAGGTCACCTACACCTTGCACCCTTCAAGTACTGTACACTCCACACACACACCTACACTTCCTTGCCTGCCCTCACCTCTCTTCAACAGGGCGGAATGAAAAGCATTTCGTCTCACCAACTCCTTCAGCTTCGATCTTTTCACATTATGGTCGTATATCTTGCTATCTTCTATCGCTATTTTCACGCTAGCTGTTGTTTTGATCTTGCTAACTGCAGATCCGGTAGAGCGACGTCGGTACCACTCTAACTCTTAAGTCAATTCAGGTACACTCTCCCTCTCTCTCTCACCCTTCGCCACCGTACTGATTTAATGGCACAGGGATCTCACCCCGCCTGCTGGTACACTCCACAACTTCACCCCAGGAGCCACCACGCCCCGACCCACCACCTTTCAAACCACCACATTTACAAAGACTCCACCTTGGCTACCTGTGAAAAAGCCAGATGATTTACTAAGATCCAAACTATTGTTCCTCTTACCTGCCTACCCTCCCCTACACTACATGCTGCACTGTCCTGCCACTCACAACCTGCGCTGGCGACTTCCCGAGTAAAGACACACGAGGGCAGGCCAGGTCACCGTCACCTCCAGCCTCTCCACACTGGTGCACACTTGCTCTCTGTACCCGCCACCACTGTAAGTTATAGCCTCATCAGTGACGGCCTCTTCATTTAGCCAGTGCTTCCTACTCTGACTGGAGAGAGAGAGAGAGCGAGAACTACATGCCTCCCCTTCTCTCGGTGCCTCGCTGTACAAAGCTTTTTACTTTCTCTCACACCTATTCTGTCCACCTCCTTAATGCAAGAATTGGCCAGTGTTATCCATCTTTCATCCCTTTTAATGGTAAACTCTGGAACTCCCTGCCTACTTCTGTATTTCCTCTCACCTTGACACGAACTGTTGTACGTAAGAAGGTTTCAAGACACTTCTTAAATTTTGGTTAATCCTTTTAGTGACTGCACGTTTTTTGGGAGTGGCACGTTCAATAGGCCTTTTCAGCATCTTTTGTTAGTCTTGGCGTGAGCACCTCTTACATAAAAAATCAAAAGAAGAAGAAAACCTTAAACGCACTCACGCACACACAAACACTCATTCACTTTCTACTCTCAAACTAATCACACTAAGTCATCCCTTTAATTTTAAGTGCCTTGGACAATTAACATAAGTATCTTACTTTACAAACACGTATAAGTAATGAAACATGTAATATCTAACCTTATCTGCCACTGAATTCTAGCTAACCTTTTCCTGCATAGCAATATCAACAAATAATTTTCACTTACCAGGATATCAGCAGAAGTTTTAGGCATCCTCGTGTAAAGGAAGTGATACAACACACCTTCATACTACAACCATCAACGACACACTGACAGAACACCCAAGGACACGACACATCACTGTTACTCTCGTTTTCTTCTCAGGATGCCAGCTGTGTTCCGTTTTCTTAACTCAACATCGAGAAACAGTCACTACAACCCGGCCCAAAATATCGACAAGAGATCTTTTACCGCAGATATTGATTTTCACGAGAGATTGATGCGCCTCGTCTAAACCCCGTGGAGAGAGGGAGTGTATTTAACGGCAATAATAATGGTAGTGGCAGCGAGGGAGATAAGATAAGGTACAGCTCAGTCCCGCCTCATTGCTTCACCTGTTGTGTTGACGAGTTAAAGCGCTGACCTCATCACCCTTGCCCCTTCCAGACTTCCTGTTTATTGTTATGATGCTGTGATGCTGCGTGTTTGATTTACTTATTAAATTCTTGTTTGTTTATGTTATTTTATTGATCGGTACAGTTGTTTATTCGTTTAATTAGCTGATGTGTGGGTTTCATTCTCTCTCTCTCTCTCTCTCTCTCTCTCTCTCTCTCTCTCTCTCTCTCTCTCTCTCTCTCTCTCTCTCTCTCTCTCATGATGTTTGCTTGATGCTGTGTTGTGTTTACTTAGTTACTCGGTTCTTATTTGCTTATACTCGTGCATTTGTATCTATCTTAGTTTATTTATCTGTACAGTTGTTTATTTATTCATTTTGTTGATGTGCAGTTTTTATCCCCCCTCTCTCTCTCTCTCTCTCTCTCTCTCTCTCTCTCTCTCTCTTAGTTGCTACCTGTAATCAGTGGCTGCCGATATGATAAATCAATCACCTGATACATGTTTGTGTTCATCGAGAGAGAGAGAGAGAGAGAGAGAGAGAGTAGGCATTAGGATTTTTCAAGATTATTTTATTTCGTTTTCACTTAAATTTGTTTGCTTATTTGACTTATTTTCGAGTACTTTTGTTGATCATTCTCTTAATTTACTTATGTTTATTTCTTTTATTTATTTCACTAGCTATCAAGGATTTGTCGTATTTCCTATTCAGTATTCATTTAGATATGTTTATTTATTGTCCTTTTTCAAAAAATTGTTGTATTTACTAACCATTTACATATATTTTTTTTTATTATTTAATTTATTGTGAAGGGTAAATCTCTCCTCTAACTGTCTTCAGCCTCTCTCTCATCGCCGCAGTGTTGCATCTCTTGCTATCTTCTCTCATTAACACGCTCATTGCTCTTCTGATTCTGCTAACTGCGTGTCTCCCCTCCTCCCGCGGCCTCGCTGCACAAGACTTTCTACTTTCTCTCACCCCTATTCTGTCAACCTTTATAATGCAAGAGATACCCAGTATTCTCAATCATTTATTCTCCTTTCTGGTAAACTCTGGAACTCCCTGCCTGATTCTGTATTTCCTCCTTCCTATGACTCGAACTCTTTCAAGAGGGAGGTTACAAGACAATTATCCTCCAATTTTTGATGATCGTTTCTGATTATGTTTGGAAACTGGCACCTCACTGGGCTTTTTTTTTTTTCCTTCTTATTTTGTTGCCCTTTGCCGGTGCCCCTACTACATGAAGGAAAAAAATCACGTCTTGAACTCAGAGAACGAGTGACAAAGATGGCCAGAGAATGAGTAAAAACAAAAATGTATAAAACCACCTTTTATTTTTATTTCCTCAAAGATGAATCTGACAGACTGTTACCATTGTAACTCACACAAGTACGAAAAAGTACCAGGTTATATGTCCTTACGATAATTAATACAAAAGAACTTTACCACAGTTTGCAGAGAGAGAGAGAGAGAGAGAGAGAGAGAGAGAGAGAGAGAGAGAGAGAGAGAGAGAGAGAGAGAGAGAGAGTGTGTGTGTGTGTATGTGTGTTTGTGTGTGAAGTAAGAAAGGAAGTGCACAACGACCATGCTACACAATTCTGCAAACTCAGCGGAAAAGGAATATTGAAAGCTTAGTTCAGCGGGCGAGTGTTCCTCGTCCTGATAAGATGTGTGAGTCCGGCACCGAGCACTACAGTCCGGCACCGAGCACTACGAAGAAACTACTGTCACAACATTTTGCGACCTTCAGGACTGGCGAGAGGGCGGCTCATGGACACTACAAGATAGAGCTGAATGGAACCGGAGCGCGGAAAGCGGCAGGGCGCACCACCACTGCCTCCTTGACGCCCAGCAGCATGGCCAGGATGAGGGAGAGGTACATCACGATGAGGAAGAAAATGTTATAGAGCAGGCCGCCGTCCACCAGCCTGCTTATCACCGTGTTGCTTGCCACGGTGCCGTCGTGCAGCGCGAGCACGTGGTCCCAGAAGGAGGGCAGCGTGGGGCACTGCACCAGGACAGTGCTCGGGAACCTCAGGAGACACGAGGTGCCCTCCCAGTCACAGTTTTGGATCCGTGTTTCGTTGAAGTCCAGACTGAGGGTTTCGTTGTTGAGCCTGTTGATGCCGCAGACGGCGCTGCGGTGGTGCAGCGCCATGATGGTGAAGTAGTAGATGGCGAGGATCAGCACGGACGTGACGGCCAGCGCTCGCCCCCACGTGTACCGGGACAGCCAAAAGGTCACCATGCCCAGGACGCCGTAGAGGGTGGCCAGCAGCGCCATGAGGATGGCCACGCCGAAGCCCGGGGTGTTGTGCTGCGGCATCTGTGACTCCATCCTGCTCAGGTAAATAAGGAGAGCGAAGCTGCTTAGCGCCAGTATTGCATGAAACACCACCATGACCCACCGGACCCACCACCACCCCCACCGCTCCTCGAACTCCATCACTGAGATCATTCTGCGACTTTATATCTGTATGTATGAAATAAAAAGTCAGTCTGTCTCCCTGTCTGTTTGTGTGTAGACTATAGGAAAATTACACGAGGCACTTGAAGACTAACTCAAGGTTGGATCCTATGTAATTTTTTACGAGTGAACTAAGTACACTATTCACAACCCGCTGCAGTGCGCCCTCCAGGAATCACGCACGTGTCTGTCCACCGCCAAAAGTTCAGACGCAATCAGCTCAAACCAATTTTGACACCTGGACGCTTTCAGGCAAGCGGAACACATTTGTGAAGTCATCTTTCAGTACAAACTATAGATGCCTAATTGTTAAGGGTTCCCACGCCCCAAAATGAAATGCTGCTTTCTGCTGGAACGCGCCCCTTTTAAAGTCTTTAGATTTATATAATACTCAGAATATGGATGAAGCTCATTTTGAAAAATAGTATTTTTATCTTTTTTTATTTTATTCCGTTGTTCACATATATTGTACATCCCACATATCAACATCCACATGAATTCATAACAGAATGAACTGTTCAAGAGTTAAAAAAAAAAAAATGGTTACATTCAGGGAACTATTCAACTGTTCTCTTCATTTTGTACAGACGGCTGCAGTAAACATGTACGAGTATATATCACTCCTGCTCCATGTATTACGTGGCGACGTGCATCACTCACCTACTTAATAAAGGATACTGTTCTCCTGTGATTGGTTAAACCCCTCAAGACTCAGCCTTGAGCTTCCACCCACGTGACCTCCACCCACGTGACCTGCCTGGTTCACCCCTCGCCCATCACCATGATCATTGCGTCTCCCTCATCCCCATCACCACCACCACCACCACCACCAGCCCCTCCCTTCCTCCTCCACCTCTTCATTCCCATCCGTCCTCCACGCCACCACCATTACCACGACCGCCTCCTCCTCCTCCTCCTCCTCCTCCTCCTCCTTTTCCTTCTCCACCTTCATTCACTATCCATTCACCTATCCACTTATCTGTGTGTGTGTGTGTGTGTGTGTGTGTGTTGTCATACACTTTGAGTTAATGACCATCCTATAGTGCGTTGCTTCTCAAGTTAACAGTGCTTTAGACCTCACTGGGAGTAATTTATATAAACAACACATTTATATAAACAACACATAATATCATTTAGTCTAGTTGCATCTTAGGGTTGTTTTTATGCATCTTTCCCTTTGTGAGCCTGTGTGAAAGGAAAGTAGATGTATGTAAATCCATGTACTCGGAAAACAGTCCTTTTTTATGCAATGATGTTTTCTTAGGAATCGCAGTCCATGCCTTTCAATGGACTCTTTCAGCTCTGTCTGTCAACATCTACCTTTCCTTCTTGCTGGAAGTTTGCCTACATTCAACCTGTTCCTAAAAAGGGTGACCGTTCTAATCCCTCAAACTACCGTCCTATTGCTTTAATTTCCTGCCTATCTAAAGTTTTTTAATCTATCCTCAACAGGAAGATTCTTAAACATCTATCACTTCACAACCTTCTATCTGATCGCCAGTATGGGTTCCGTCAAGGCCGTTCTACTGGTGATCTGGCTTTCCTTACTGAGTCTTGGTCATCTCTTTTAGAGATTTTGGTGAAACTTTTGCTGTTGCCTTGAACATATCAAAAGCTTTTGATAGAGTCTGGCACAAAGCTTTGATTTCCAAACTATCCTCCTACGGTTTCTATCCTTCTCTCTGTAACTTCATCTCAAGTTTCCTTTCTGACCGTTCTATTGCTGCTGTGGTAGACGGTCACTGTTCTTCTCCTAAATCTATTAACAGTGGTGTTCCTCAGGGTTCTGTCCTGTCACCCACTCCCTTCTTATTATTCATTAATGATCTTCTAAACCAAACTTCTTGTCCTATCCACTCCTACGCTGATGATACCACCCTGCACTTTTCCACGCCTCTTCATAGACGTCCAACCCTTCAGGATGTAAACATATCACGCAGGGAAGCCACAGAACGCTTGACTTCTGATCTTTCTAAAATTTCTGATTGGGGCAGAGCAAACTTGGTATTGTTCAATGCCTCAAAAACTCAATTCCTCCATCTATCAACTCGACACAACCTTCCAGACAACTATCCCCTCTTCTTCAATGACACTCAACTGTCCCCCTCTTCTACACTGAACATCCTCGGTCTGTCCTTTACTTATAATCTGAACTGGAAACTTCACATCTCATCTCTAGCTAAAACAGCTTCTATGAAGTTAGGTGTTCTGAGACGTCTCCGCCAGTTTTCCTCACACCCCCCCCCCCAGCTGCTAACTCTGTACAAGGGCCTTATCCGTCCATGTATGGAGTATGCTTCACATGTCTGGGAGGGTTCCACTCATACTGCTCTTCTAGACAGGGTGGAGTCAAAAGCTTTTCGTCTCATCAACTCTTCTCCTCTAACTGACTGTCTTCAGCCTCTTTCTCACCGCCGCAATGTTGCATATCTAGCTGCCTTCTACCGCTATTTTCATGTTAACTGCTCTTCTGATCTTGCTAACTGCATGCCTCCCCTCCTTCCGCGGCTTCGCTGCACAAGACTTTCTTCTTTCTCTCACCCCTATTCTGTCCACCTCTCTAACGGAAGAGTTAACCAGTATTATCAATCATTCATCCCTTTCTCTGGTAAACTCTGGAACTCCCCGCCTGCTTCTGTATTTCCACCTTCCTATGACTTGAATTCCTTCAAGAGGGAGGTTTCAAGACACTTATTCATCAATTTTTGACCACTGCTTTGACCCTTTTTATGGGACTTGCATTTCAGTGGGCATTTTTTTTTTTATTAGATTTTTGTTTCCCTTGGCCAGTGTCCTTCCTACATAAAAAAAAAAAAAATAATAATAATAATAATAAAAATAAATGTGTTCAAGGTAGAGGGAGATGTGTAATAAGCAGAATGTTAATATTTATTTGCCGAAGTGCCGTGTCAAATGACCTGTGAGGGTAGACATGTTCCTCCACCTTCGCTTTTGAGTCATGTGGATGAGGGCTGTTGCTCTCTATGATCTGTCTATTACCTTATATCTTTGTCTTCCTCTCTTCCCCTCTATCTTTCATGTGGTGCTTGGCAGTTCGATTTTCTGCATTCTAGCTGTGTATCCCATAGATATATATATATTTTTCTTTTTAAATATTTTTCTATTTGTGTTGGTTCGCCATACGTACTACCAGTTTATGTGACATTGATCACACGAAACTTTCAGGTAGGAGATTAGGGGGCAGTTCTACAGTCACTTTTATTTATTTACTTATTTTTATTTATTTATTTATTTGTTTGTTTATATATTTTTTAGCTAATCAACAAAGCCTTTTCAGCAGTAATAAGGTTTGACAGTCACCTTTGGCCGATGCTTTTCTTTTAGACACATGCCAAAACATCGGAACTTTGAGCTCCGGTAAGAACAAGACCAACAGCAACAACCATCATCAGCATCAGCATAAACATGGCAGCGCCGGTGAGGCTGGTCTGTTTGTCTCTCCCTGCCAGGCAACTGTGCTTCCATCCCACAGCTGGTGAGTCCGGGAAGCCTGGAGGAGTGATGACACATGCGCCACACCAGGGAGGTCATGTGGCGCCCGTAGGGTAGAGGTCACCATTCCATTTATCAACTCTGTATTTGGGCTCCGTAATCACGGAGCGTATTCAGAAATGCTTTGCTCTCAATAGTCGTGGTGAAGTGACACGGGTTTTTAAGGGTGTTTTTTTTTTATATGGTTCTACTGACAGGTTAACAACATATTTACATTATTAATAGGAGGAACACGCTCGAGAAACGGGTTAATCATCTCTGGCCTTGGTGAGAGCAAAGCGTTTCTGAATACGCGCCCATGTTAGTGCTCAATCATTCGGGAACATTAAAAGATTAGACGTATTTATGGAAGGGGATAATAGATGAAAATAGATAGACATGCATTAATAACAGTATGGATCAACAGGGCTAAGAGGCTTGGCGGTGGCGGCCGTGAGTGTTCGCAAGCCGAGCGATGGACAACAGCACCCGGCCCTGTGTGGCGCCTCCTCCCCGCTGGTCCAGGCCATCAGGCACACCAGCTTCTTCAACAGATGTGAGGCTCCTACACTGAATATTGCCTAACTCAATATCAACTCTGACTGCCACTTGTTACACCTTTCCCTAATTACCAAACACTGAGACATCTTTACTTGTTCTACAGCCACATCCCGTCTTTGAACTGGGAAGAAATTGCAAAAATGTATTCTTTTTTATTGCTAATTTTCTTGTAGACACTTATAAAGACTTCACATTGCTTCTGGTACTGCAAACTGTTTTGTATTACAGTGAAAAGGTTAATGGAGAGTGTAAGGTTGTGCAATAGTTTAATTTGTTCGTGGGGAAATTTGTTGGTCAGTTACCTGTTTTTTATTCCTTATAGTTAGCAGTACAGTTTTCCAAGGCATATTCTCAAATAAAGTAATAATTGTTAAAAGAAGTGAGTGTATCTTAATGGAGGGAATAAGGTTGTGTGTTGCCTCCACTGGTTTATAAGGAAATTCGTTTGTCAGTTGCCTGATTTTGTAACTTACATTGAACACTACTTTCACAGGAATATTCTCAAAAAAAGTAATAATTGTTAAACAAGAACTTTTCATCAGACCTTCATTACTTGTTGACGTGTATATCAAACACTACCATTTTCTTTATGAATCTCAAATGTTCTTTTGATGACTGATAAAAAAATGCTAATCTAACCACCTCATGAATAGCATGTAAAGAAGACACTGAGATTTAGTGTACTATGCATGTGTACTTACAACAAATGTGTCAGATATAATTTACCTCTATGTTTAGTGCCTACAATAATATTATAATCCAATGCACCAAGACAACAAAATCTTCCCACTAAGGTCTCTCTCATAACTTCGGAGATCAAAGCACTAACTTAACTTCAACACTCTCCATTTTAGTAATAATGTACATTTAATCTTATGTGGCATTAGAACCCAACATTCACTCTTATGTGGTACTAGAACATCTTATGATATTTGCTCTCACTCCTTCATCCTATAACACCCATTCAAGTAATGAAATACCTCTCATAGGACATCTTTCTCTCTCATTCTCTTTGACTCATCCTTTCGTCTCCCTCACAGTGACGGCTGAGCAGCTGTGGAAGGGTGTGACCAGTGTGAGCAATGCAGGCAAGAAGCAGGGCCGAGGGAAGGGAGTGGGCAAGAAGATAGCCAAGGATCTAAACCGTGGCCAAGTCATCGGCATTGGTAAGGACGAGTGGGTGTGGTGGTTATTGGGTGCATTGGTGTATTTACCTACCTATATGTATTTTCACAGGATTGAATCAAGTCTCTTTTATTTCATTCATAAGTGTTTGATATGATGTGTGCCTGAGTTTGTGTGCAGGAGGAAGAGGAGGTGTGTCATTAGCTGCTCTTCTGATCTTGCTAACTTCATGCCTCCCATCCTCCTGCAAAAAGTTAATCATTCCTCCCTTTTTCTTGTAAACTAATGAACTCCATACCTGCTTCTGTATTTCCTCCTTCCTTTGAATTGAGGTCTTTCAAAAGGGAGATTTCAAGACACGTAGCCTTCACCTTTGGATGACCTTTTTGATATTTCTTTTGCAGCTGGCACCTCAGCGAGCCTTTCTTCACTCATATTGTTGCCTTTAACCAGTGCCCTCTTACATAAAAGACGTACCTTTCTACTGTGACCAACCTGAGATATCTGACCTAAAGGGAGGGAGAACATGGTGTGGCCCGGCCTGAATGCACCCATCCTGCGAGGCCGAGAGTTGATCCAACAGCATCAACTTCCGAAGGATGAGGAGAGGGAGGCTAAGTTGATCAAGATTCGAGACTCTCAGGGGAAGTTTCGTATGCTCAAGCTTGACCCGCTGGAGAGAGGCTGGAGTGGTACCAAGATGCCAGGACGGAGCATTGGAGCACCGAACGCTATTGGTGAAGGTGAGGGGGTGGGTTGTGGAGTGTACTAGTGATTTATTTTATTTATTTTATTCATTTATTCTATTTTTTACTATTTCTGATCTTCCATTCATCTCTCTCTCTCTCTCTCTCTCTCTCTCTCTCTCTCTCTCTCTCTCTCTCTCTCTCTCTCTCTCTCTCTCTCTCTCTCTCTCTCTCTCTCTCTCTCTCTCTCTCTCTCTCTCTCTCTCTCTCTCTCTCTCTCTCTCTCTCTCTCTCTCATTCATATCCCTGTTGGTGAAGGTGATGGGTGGAATGTTAAATGTTCTGGTGATCTTGTTAATTTATATTACTGTTTTTTTATCATTTATCTTTCCCTCACTTTATTGTACACACCAAAAAAAACATCAGTAATGCTCACTTCACGACCACCACTACCTAACCCTCCACCACCACCACCATTACAGACAGCTTTGAGGGTTTCGACACCAAGGTGCTGGAGCTCAAGGTGGTGACATGCATGACTGCGGTGTTTGGCAGGAAGAGGCGCATGAGCATCTTCGCAGTCACCGGTAATGGCAACGGGCTGGCGGGGTTTGCACTGAGCAAGGCAACCACAGTGCAGGATGCCATTCGAAAAGTGAAGAACAGGGCAGGACAGAAGCTTCTTCATATACAGCGCTACAATGACCACACTGGTGAGTCAATGCAAGCAGAGAGGGAGCTACGGGGGTCTGGAAAATTGTGTAGGTTACTATTTTCAAGGCAACCACAGCATAGGATTCCATACAAAAAATGAAGAACAGGGCAGGACAGAAGCTTCTCCATGTACAACATTACAATGACCACACTGGTTAGTCAATACAAGGAGAGAGGGAGCTGGGAGGGGCTGGAAAATTGTGTTAAGTTACTGTTTTCAAGGCAACCACAGTGCAGGATCCCATACAAAACAGTGAAGAACAGGACAGGACAGAAGCTTCATATACAGCGCTACAATGACCACACTGGTTAGTCAGTGCAAGGAGAGAGGCAGGTGCAAAATTGTATATAGGTAGTTACTATTGACAAGGTGACCACATTGCAGGATGCCATACAAAAAATGAAGAATTATATACACTGGTGAATCAACACATGCAGAGAGAGGAAGAACTGCAAGGTATGAAAAAAAGAGATTAGATTCTAAGGATATTTCAAACAGACACAGACATCTAGGTTCTTGCAAGGCTGATTGACTTCACTACACTACACAGCACTATAAAAACAGAGCAGGAAGTTGTAAATACATTGTTAAGAAGGTGTAATCTATCATTGTGTGGTCTGAGGGTGTGCAGGAAAGAGTAAAATGGTGCAAGGAAAGCAGGAGAGAAATGTTGTGTCAGGGAAAGGTTCAGAACAGGAATATAAAGGATTGGATGAATGTATGAAGCAAGAAATGTGTGTACAGAGAAAGGGTAAGATATAGGCGCCTTTTTTTTTTTTTTTTTTTTTTTTTTTTTTTGCCTATCACAAACCTTATATACTTTTTTTATGTAAGAGATACAAGGAAAAAAAAGGCTTACTAAGATAATTAAAAACACCATTCATCCATTCACCCATTTGTTTATGTTGTAGTTCTTCCATCACTCGTTCCTTCATGTTGCAGCTCTTCATTCACCCATTTCTTCATGTTACAGTCCTCTCACCCATTCCTTTACTTTGCAGTTTCTCATTCACCCATTCCTTCACATTGCTGTTCCTCACCCGTTCCTTCATTTTGTTGTTCTCTTACCATTCCTGTACAGTGAAATTCTCTCACCATTCCTTTAAATTGCAGTTCTCTCACCCATTCCTTCATGTTTTATTTCTTCATTCACCCTTTGCATTTCCTCACCATTCCTTCACATTGCAGTTCTCACCATCCCTTCACATTGCAGTTCTCTCACCATTCCTTCACCTTGCAGTTCTTCACGACTTCTTTACTCAGTACGGTGCCACCAAGATCTACGTGAAGAAGATGCCAGAGGGGTATGGGCTGGTGTGCCACAGGGCCATCCGCACCATCTGTGAAGTGGTGGGCATCAAGGACCTGCACGCCAAGGTGGAGGGGATATGCAATGTGCAGAACATGACCAAGGCCTTCTTCCTGGGCCTCATTAATCAGGTGTGTGGGTGTGAGAGGGGCACTGCTCTGGGGTTACAAAAAGATATATTATGGATGAATAGATATAGGTTGATAGATTTTTAGACTATAACAACAACATACACTACTTTTTTCTTTCTCTCATCTCCATTCTGCCCACCTTTCAAATGCAAGAGTTAACCAGTAGTCTCGATCATTCATCCCTTTCTCTGGTAAGTGCTAGAATTCCCTGCCTGCTTCTGTATTTCCTCCTTCCTTTGACTTGAACTCTTTCAAGAGGGAGGTTTCAAGACACTTACCCTTCAATTTTTGATGATCACTTTTGACTGTTTGGGGATTGGCACAAGACAAATCATCAGTGTTTACTTCCCCCTTTACCTCACATGCAGAAGACACACCAAACCCTGGCTAATGAGAAGATAATAGATAGATAGATAGCAACAACAACCTATATCATCATTAACAAAGCAGATCACCACTGTTTACTCCCTCTACTTCTCACTGACAGAAGACACACCAGCAGCTGGCTAATGAGAAGAAGCTACATTTGGTGGAGTTCCGAAAGGAGCAGCTGAATTTCCCAAAAGTGGTGGCATCCCCTGAAGACAGTGTAGTGCGGACCAGGGCAGAAATACCACAGGAGGAGGAGTTGGACCTTACCAGGGTGAGGAGTGGAGAGGGGGAAGGAAGGGTGAATGTTGAGTTATAAGGGAAGCAAGGAACCAAGTGTGAGGTGGACTTTGAAAGGAAATCATAGTTAAAAAGTGGTATAGAAAGAAAGAATAAACTTGTAGATTTGTTGTTCCTTATAAGTCTATTTACTATAAGCCACACTATCTAAAGGGGAACGAAGGGAGGAAGTTAAGTTACAAGGTTATGAAAGGAAGCAATCGTGAGGTGGATTTTGAGAGGAAATCATAGTTAAAAAGTGGTGCAGAAAGGAAGAACAAACAGCAGTAGAGGAGGAGATGGAGCTTAAAATTAGCAGGAGCAGCTCTTCCTCTCCTCTGTCTTCCTGCTGCTGTGTTGCTGTGTACATACAAACATTCAAACTCTTCAAGCTTGAAAAATTTAGGTTTAAAAAGAGATAAGAAGGAATTGGTTCTCAAAAAAAGGGCGGCAGGTGAATGGAATGGACTCAGTAGTCAAGCTGTTAGTGCTGAGTGATTAGGGAGCTTTAAGAGAACATTAGACAGAGTTATGGATGGGGATGATAGGTGGAAATGTGTAGATATATTTTATACAGGGATTGCCACTTGTAGGCCTGATGGTTTCTTGCAGCTTCCTTTATTTCTTAAGTTCTTGAGTTCCTGGCATAAAATTAATATTACATCCTCTCCTTTCTATAGAGTAACCAATGCTGTGATGCTGTAAAATGTATTCAATCATTCAGACCCTGCCACAAAATTTACAGGAGTATACTTTCCTTTGTACAGAATGACCAATGCTGTGTTGCTGTGAATACCTAATCAGTTCTATAGAGTGACTGATGCTGTGTTGCCATAAATATTTAATCAGTCACCTTAAAATTAACAGTGGCGTACTTTTCTTTCTATAGAGTAACCAATGCTGTGTTGCCGTCTATATATAACCAATCATACCATTCCACAAGATTAAAAGTAGCACCACTTCCTTTCCTCCATTCCCACTGCAGTACCTGATGGGGGGCCGTGTACAGCTACAACGCAAGAAGTACCCTCCACCTTACACTAAGTTGTACAGCTATGAACTGTACCTCAAGAGCCTTGCCGTGCGACGCAATAAGGAGAAGGTACTGCTCCTGCTACTCAACTTTGTGTCTATTCCACTATTTCACCAGGAGAGGCTGAGGGATGAGTGGAGTGCCATGATTATGTAACTGGGTATATGGTTGCTGTTTCGAAGTGCTGTAGTGGTTATATAGTGTGCTGAAGAAGTTTGTGGTGTGAGGAGAGTTGGTGGGAGGGTGAGGAAGGGAAGGGAATGGTGAAGTGAAGTGAGTGAAGGTAGCATGGTTGCAGTTGAAAAGAGAGAGCATTGTATCCTCTTTGTAAGTTGTTTCAGTAGTTATTTGTTATTTTATTTGTTATTTATTTATTTATTTATTTATTTGTTTATTTATTTATTTTATTTTTATTTTATTTATTTATTTATTTTTATTTTATTTTATTTTTCCTTTGAAGTTATTGTTTTAGCTCAGCCCTCTTATGGGAGACACTATCTATAGTTTTGAGGGTCTTACTGGCAAGACTACACCTAGAAACACTGAGATATTAATTTGAACTTAATGATTTGATGAGGAAGAAAGAAAAATCACATCAGATACCTGGCAGATAAAATGAGTAAGAAGAAAAAAAATCTTATCAGAAAAAAGACATGACAGAGACAGTTTTCATTTAGATAGTCTTCAGTTTTGTCTTTTATCATATCGACTTTCCCTTATAAAATTAAGTTATCAAAAAAAAGACAAGACAGGAGCAGTTTTCATTTAGACAATCCTTCAGTTATCCCTCTATCACATCTCTCTCCATGATCTATACCAAACACCACAATCCCAACCACTCACTACAAACAACCCATGACCTACCACCTCTCACTACCAGCTCGTTCACTATATAGCCACACTCTGCCTGCCACTGATAACTCCTCTATCCCTTACTCCCTCTACAGGTGAAGCTTGATATGTTGGTACATGAAGGGGAGGTGAAGAGTTTCTACACTGACAAGTACCCAGAATGTCGACCAATGCAACCTAAAAGTCTGCGGCAAGAACAGCATCAGGAGGTGGATGCATAGATGAGGAGGAACCAGGAAGAGCTTGGTTAGAAGAGGCAGGGGTTTGGATGGGGTGAAAAAGAGGGAAGAAAGAAAAGAGATGTGAAGGTTAGAAGAGGTGTAGTTTGGGTGGGTTGAGGAGGGAAGCAAGGACGAAGAGGGTAAAGGAAAAGAAAGATGTGAAGGTAGTGGTGAATATGAGAGAGAGAGAGTAAGAGATTAGAAAAATGTCAAGTCATGAAGAATATTTCAGGATAGATTACTAATGATTCTCTCTCTCTCTCTCTCTCTCTCTCTCTCTCTCTCTCTCTCTCTCTCTCTCTCTCTCTCTCTCTCTCTCTCTCTCTCTCTCTCTCTCTCTCTCTCTCTCTCTCTCTCTCTCTCTCTCTCTCTCTCTCTCAGCAAGGATTAAATATGTATCTTATCATTGGCTGGCTGCTTGTCACTATCAGCGCCACTTATGAATCATGGCACTTATCCGGGACGCAGCGATGGCATTCACGGCACATGGGGGGGATGGGGGGGGGTGAGGCAGGCTTGTGAACTGAGTAGGAATGTGATGGAAAGATGGGTAAAAAAAAAATAATAATAATCCTGCTTGTGTATTGAGATTGTTTGTGGTACAGTTTGTTAATAATTGTATAGTTTATGATAAGATTGTATAGTTGGTAATAAAGTGCCGGATATGTAGGTATGGATGACGAATTTTTTTTTTTTATCTTTATTTTATTTATTTATTTTTATTTATTTTTTTTTTATGAAGAATATATAGGGATACTACATATAAACACGTCTATAACACTGTCGCTATAGTTAGTATAATACTGGCAATCAGCTTTGGCTTTCCTCTCCCTTCACTGACCATCCTGGTGAACTAGCCTACAACTTTGCTATCCTCCATGACCTAGAGCAATTGGTGCAACACCCTACTCGTATTCCTGACCGTCTTGGAGATACGCCCAACATTCTTGACCTTTTCCTGACCTCTAATCCTTCTGCTTATACTGTCACACTTTCTTCTCCGTTGGGCTCCTCCGATCACAATCTCATATCTTTATCTTGTCCTATCGCTCCAATCCCTCCTCAGGATCCCCCTAAGCGAAGGTGCCTCTGGCGTTTTGCCTCTGCTAGTTGGGGGGGACCTGAGGAGGTATTTTGCTGATTTTCCTTGGAATGACTACTGCTTCCGTGTCAGAGACCCGTCTTTGTGTGCTGAGCGCATAACAGAGGTGATAGTGTCTGGCATGGAGACGTACATTCCTCACTCTTTTTCTCGTCCTAAACCTTCTAAACCTTGGTTTAACACAGCTTGTTCTCGTGCTATACATGATAGAGAGGTGGCCCACAAAAGGTACTTAAGCCTTCCATCACCAGAATTTCATGCACTTTATATTTCTGCCTGGAACCATGCCAAGTCTGTTCTCCAACTAGCCAAAAACTCCTTCATTAACAGAAAATGTCAAAACCTTTCAAGATCTAACTCCCCTCGTGATTTCTGGCATCTAGCCAAAAATATCTCCAATAACTTTGCTTCTTCTTTCCCTTCTCTATTTCAGCCAGATGGCACCACTGCTATCACATCTATTTCCAAAGCTGAACTCTTCGCTCAAACCCTTGCTAAAAACTCTACCTTGGACGATTATGGGCTTGTTCCTCCCTCTCCTCCACCCTCTGACTACTTCATGCCACGTATTAAAATTCTTCGCAATGATGTTTTCCATGCCTTCGCTGGCCTAAACCCTCGGAAGGCTTATGGTCCTGATGGGATCCCTCCTATTGTTCTCCGAAACTGTGCCTCCGTGCTTGCACCTTGCCTAGTCAAACTCTTTCCGCTCTGTCTGTCAACATCTACCTTTCCTTCTTGCTGGAAGTTTGCCTACATTCAACCTGTTCCTAAAAAGGGTGACCGTTCTAATCCCTCAAACTACCGTCCTACTGCTTCAATTTCCTGCTTATCTAAAGTTTTTGAATCTATCCTCAACAGGAAGATTCTTAAACATTATCACTTCACAACCTTCTATTAAATTTTGATCGCCAGTATGGGTTCCGTCAAGGCCGCTCTACTGGTGATCTTCTGGCTTTCCTTATTGAGTCTTGGTCATCCTCTTTTAGAGATTTTGGTGAAACTTTTGCTGTTGCCTTGGACATATCAAAAGCTGGCACAAAGCTTTGATTTCCAAACTACCCTCCTACGGTTTCTATCCTTCTCTCTGTAACTTCATCTCAAGTTTCCTTTCTGACCGTTCTATTGCTGCTGTGGTAGACGGTCACTGTTCTTCTAAATCTATTAACAGTGGTGTTCCTCAGGGTTCTGTCCTGTTACCCACTATCTTCTTATTATTCATTAATGATCTTCTAAACCAAACTTCTTGTCCTATCCACTCCTACGCTGATGATACCACCCTGCACTTTTCCACGTCTTTTCATAGACATCCAACTGACTGTCTTCAGCCTCTCTCTCACCGCCGCAATGTTGCATATCTAGCTGTCTTCTACCGCTATTTTCATGCTAATTGCTCTTCTGATCTTGATAACTGCATGCCTCCCCTCCTTCCGCGGCCTCGCTGCACAAGACTTCCTTCTTTCTCTCACCCTTATTCTGTCCACTTCTCTAACGCAAGAGTTAACCAGTATTCTCAATCATTCATCCCTTTCTCTGGTAAACTCTTGAACTCCCTGCCTGCTTCTGTATTTCCACCTTCCTATGACTTGAATTCCCTCAAGAGGGAGGTTTCAAGACAGTTATTCATCAATTTTTGACCACTGCTTTGACCCTTTTATGGGACTGGCATTTCAGTAGGCATATTTTTTTTATTGGATTTTTGTTTCCCTTGGCCAGTGTCCTTCCTACATAAAAAAAAAAAAAAAAATCATTGAATGTTATATGAAATCTACACGAGATTGGAAGTTGCAATCTCTTTATCAGTTTTTTTTTTCGAAGTATTGGTTTAAAGATAGCCAAGTTCAAATGGTATAGATAGATTACTAGGTGGACATGTAGTAATGTTATATTGATCAACCTATATAGCTAATATGTCTGCTACCAAGATTTAACACTACATGATGTCATTATTATCTCTATCAGTGCATTTATCATTGCAGTAAACAGCACAAAAGCCCAACAGATATAAGCTTGTCAACATGAGCTAATTTATTGATTAAATTGCATATACTGGAATCGCTAATAGCAACAGAACAATAAAAAAAAAAAATAATAATAATCGTATTTTGCGTGGGATGAGCAGTAATCGCAACAAGGAGCAGGAAAAGAAAAGAAAAACGATTTGTTGTACTACCTTCGTTTACTTGCGTTTGACGAGACTGCATGCCCTGGAATCAGTAACGACAAGGAACGGGTGAGCCACATGGCGCCAGTGCGGAGAGGGACAGGGATGGCCTCGGTAAGCTGGGGAAGGTAAGACCGGCTGCTGCTCTGGTAAGCTTTGTGCGTTCTCTGCATCACACGCTGACTGTCCGTGTATGCTGACTTATCTGGCTTGAGTACAGGGGCTCGGGGGATCAAATATGAGGTGATATGGTGACCAATTTGCACCTAAAACTGGTAAATCTTCAAAGTTCGTCCTGAGAAGTTTTCCCGCGCGAACGTAACACCCTCTAATGTAGATGTGATCATGTCTCATTGGGAATTAGCTTAGTGTGGGGACTGGCTGGTTTTAATAGAGGAATCTTAATGGAATGGGTGGAATCTACATGAAAACCTTGAAACCTGGTCTAGAGGTGGTAGCTAAGACGTGCAGTGTTTCAGGGTAAGCTTGTAGGAGTGTGGGAAGGATATGCGTGGCTGGAGCAGAGGTAAGTTGTTTGGTAAAGGACTTGTATTTCCACTCCACCCACTACAGTATAGCTAAGGTGAGCTTTAATAGTATCAGTGAATATGTATGGATAAGTATTTATTTATTTTTTTATTTATCTATTATTTTTTTTTAGGGCGTATTGCCAAGTATTTAAAAACTGGTCATTTCATTGGATTGGGTTTTCATGGGTGCTTCTCCTATTGAAGGTACAGAAGCAACGTTAAACTATCGCTGGAATCATTAAAACACATTTGAACCTTCCTATAATAACCACTATTATGTTGAAGGTGTAGTGGAGATAAGACGTAGACAGGTTGAGAAAGCAGTCCCTTGTCTTAGCTACCGAGGACCTTGGAAATATGGTTAACAGTGAGCTAAATTCTTCACCCGCGCCAAAAACAGTGAGTCTATTTTCCTTGGTGTACCCTGGGGCGGGAAGAGAAGTCAGTGGGTACAGTCCTTGGGTACTACAGTGAGGCCTTGGCGAGGAGATAGGGTGAGAAGGGCGTCAACTTCAGGGCACGCTACACGATCCTTGTATTGTATTGTGTCTGCTGGGACGTGCAAGGCCTCTCCACTTCATGTTGTTGCTGTTGTTGTTGTAAGGAATCATAAACGTGTATAGTATGGTAGTGATGTTGGTTATGATGGTACAAAAGGCTCCGTGGATGGTCACTGTTCGGTTTTCATGTTATATTGTCTTGCATATGCTCTCTCTCTCTCTCTCTCTCTCTCTCTCTCTCTCTCTCTCTCTCTCTCTCTCTCTCTCTCTCTCTCTCTCTCTCTCTCTCTCTCAGTATTATAAGGACCAAGGAACGTATACGCTGCAGAGAGAGAGAGAGAGAGAGAGAGAGAGAGAGAGAGAGAGAGAGAGAGAGAGAGAGAGAGAAAGCCTACATACACAGCTCACTATAATGCTACGCGCAAATAATCATCCACGGCAACACACACACACACACACACACACACACACACACACACACACATGGCAAGCCTACTAAGCCAGCACCAATACGTGGATGTATAAACACACATACGTAAACTACAGTACGGAATATAGAAATCTTGAAGCAGTGTCAGACCCACACGACTATCAGACGTGAATGGTTTTGAATTGCAATATTCAAGGCATCACATAAAGAAAGTGACCTTGTTTTGCACGTAAAAAACATTTGTATGTATTCACCCCGGGGTATTAAATTTAAGTGCATGTTAGTGTTTTTATGGATGTAGGTATTAAGATGCACTAAACTGATTAGGAAAGCAAATTCAGCATACGTGTAAGTAAATATACCTGATAAACACATGAAAAGTAAGTTAACATTCAGTGGATTAGAATTTCTTGGTCATTCACCCTTGACTTCTAAATGGCGTTCTTTCTCTTCCCCCCTTCTTTCTATCCCCCCTCCCCCCTCATTCCCCAGACCCACGCTTCCCCAACCATGACCTGACCACCTCCACCTCATTTCTTTGTCACGTTTGGAAGTCCCTCGCTTCTCGAGTTACAAAGAAAACACGTTTGCCTGTTTTCAGTATGCACCCCTTGAATCTTCCCCGTGCATGAGGGGAGAGGAGTTTATTATTTGTATTACGCAAGGAGTCAGTGCTCTAGAGATGGAAAGTGGTTATTTCAATTCTCTTTCTGTATTTGTAGGAAATTATCGTACATCTCGCCAAATATGTCTTTGTAGGGGTTGGGCGTTATTATAATGAGAGAAAGCTTGTCCCGTGATGTTCTGTGGCGGCCGCTGACTTCAGAAACCCAGGGGAATATCAGTGAAGGAATAAATGATGTTAGTGCAGAGAAATTGAGGCCACAAAGACAAGTTGACGCTTCTTTCAAATTCATCTTTGTTGCTTTCACGTGCACGATGTGAGTGACGCTTCCTGCTTTTGTCTCCCCCTTTTGTCATGCGGCCAGTGCTTGTTCATCGTCCTTGTTGATAGGGTGTGTTCAAAGAGGACATTATGAGTTACTTTACGGTATTAGAAAGCAATATAATAGTTGTATAAGTAATGTTAAGATTCTTGCAGTGTTTAGCATCTTTAGGAAGAGAATGGCCTAGCCTCAACGCAAGCCACCCATTTCTATAATTATATATTTTATTTATTTTATTTCAGCCAGATAATAGTACTTAGTTAAGGCGAGTTGAACGATAGTAACATACAGTGAACGAAACGCTGGAACACTGGAGACTCCCGCGTGACGTCATAGGTATAGTCCCATGATGCCTGCGCGGCCCTATTTGAAAAAAGTTGTACTCTTTTTAAAATCATCGTCCCATGTTTAAGGGTGGAATCTTAGCTTTTGAGCGATAGAAAGTGGAAGTGAGTGAAATGGTTGGCGCCGCGTGATGACGTCATGGCGGTAGAGCGGCGTTGCCTGCGCTCTATCATTCGCCCGCCAGCAAGAGCGGGAGTAGGACGTGCGGGGAGGGAGAGACGCTCAAGATCTTTCCGTCCCGTTTACCTCCTCCGCTTAGAGTTGATATTCCTATTTCATACATTGACATAGGCTAGTCAACTCATACTATTTTCCATTTACCCCCAGATTTGATCAAACGGCAATTGAAATTAAGGTAAAGTATTCGTCAGAGGAGCGGCAGGAAGACAAGGCTGGCTGGTCTGGTCTGGTCCCTCCCTCCACCCTAGTGATCTCGTGCTGTCCTCCTCCTCCATCTTGTTGTTCGTCCGTCTCAGGTTTGGCTCGATTAGTTAGCGCTCTTAGAGTAATTCAGTAACGTGATCATAGCGCCCAAAAAGCCGTATAATTGCAGTGAAAGCTTGAATTGTAACTGGGCCACCCCTTCTCCCCCTACCCCCACTACCCACTCATGAGCAATCGATAACTTTCTTTTATTACATTTTTAGCGCCCTTGAATCTTGCATTCCCCCACGATTAGGCCTTTAGGACTGATCACCTCCATTAACGCTAGTATTTAGGCATTTTTCTCGTTGCATTAATGGTTTTGAGTCTATTCAGGTCTTGGGCTGCGTCTTCGTGGACTGCAAGATGACTTCGCTGTTGACTTCGTACAAGGGATGAGTGGGGGCTGGGAGGGGATCTGACAACGTTTTGGGGCATGAGGGAAGAGTGAAGTGCTAAGTGTGCTTGAAACAACACAGGGGGACGGTTTCTTACCCCCATCGACTCAAGGTATTGGGTGTTAGTAACCGAGTAGCCGGCTGGCCAAGATGTCTACCGGGCGATCAGAGAAGCAGCCCTGGCATGATTCACGTTGAAGTTCTGAATTTTATTTTTATTCATTTTCTCCATTCTCCATCCACGTAAGGAGTTACTTTATTTCTCTTTTTACGCTGTTCTGTAACACTCAAAAATCCCTGACGGTGTATAGCATATGAATTTCACGCGAGTTGAAGCGAGCATACGTTTTAGTGTCTCTTGTTAAGCATATTGCGTAACCGATGGAAATAATGGTGATTAATGCCTATGTTTCTGTGCTCTTATCACCGCCTATTGCATCACGATAACATGGCGGGACAGATTATACTGGGAGTGAAAAATTGCACCCATGATTTTATACCCGCGTTCAAGTAGTCCATTCTCTCTCTCTCTCTCTCTCTCTCTCTCTCTCTCTCTCTCTCTCTCTCTCTCTCTCTCTCTCTCTCTCTCTCTCTCTCTCTCTCTCTCAGTTTGCTCTTTTTTCCCCCCTGTTCTCTCCCCATTCCACCCCTTGTCACTCTCACTCGCTCTCCTATCCTCCCCTTCCCCCCTTTACCTTGTCCCTCCCTGCCTCGCCCCGCTCCCTCGGAGGGAGGGCGGGCCGAGGGAAGGTGGGGGGACCTTCCCTCGGCCCGCTCTCCCTCCTTTATTCTCTTCTCCCCCCCACCTCTCCCCCTCCCCTTCCGGATCCGCAGCTCTCACCCCGACCACCTTGCCGCCGCTTCATCATCCTCTCCTCCTCCCCCCCCTCCTCTCACTCCTCTCTTTCTTCCCACCCCTCCTCTCCTCTCTTCTCTCCCCCAACGGTCTATTTTCTCACTGAAGCCCCACCTCTCACACTCCACAAGGGCTCTCTCTCTCTCTCTCTCTCTCTCTCTCTCTCTCTCTCTCTCTCTCTCTCTCTCTCTCTCTCTCTCTCTCTCTCTCTCTCTCTCTCTCTCTCTCTCTCTCTCTCTCTCTCTTGATGGTCAGTCTTAGGAATTTTTCTCATGCTGCACACACACTTGCAACACCAAGCACGATCACAAGTATGGCCGACTCTCTCTCTCTCTCTCTCTCTCTCTCTCTCTCTCTCTCTCTCTCTCTCTCTCTCTCTCTCTCTCTCTCTCTCTCTCTCTCTCTCTCTCTCTCTCTCTCTCTCTCTCATCCCATGCATGATATGATAATAGCACGTAAACACTTAAGAAAAGAATAACTAGCAACTCATTCGTACACTAACATTAATATAGAACTAACTAGTAAGTGTGACACACAAACACGACTGACGTAATCCACTTTTGGGAGAATTTCTGAGTAATACGGAAGTGGCTGTGAAATATTTGAGGAGCGGTGGTATATCTTATAAAGGCTTTCGTTTTGGAGCCATGCCCTTTCCTATGTTGCAATCCGTCGAATCAAACGACTGTTCATTGTATTATCAAGGGAAGCAGAGGGCGTTAGCAGACTCGACCCTCCCAGTAGGCAAGTGAAGTGTACTTTTGCACAACAGCGAAGCAAACTACATGCAGGTACCCCTTTGCAGTTTATCTCGCGTACTTGAAAGTCTTGCGTCATACGGTTGTAGTTGATGTAGAGAGGAGAGCTGCCTATTACTGTGGTTAGGCTCGTAAACTATAGATAAGGATTCTTTTTTTTTTTAATTAATCATACGTACTTGAAACAGCCTTGCGCCATATGGCTTTAGTTTATGTAGAGGAAAGCTGCCTGTTACTCAGGTTAGGCTCGCGGCTGAACGCTTGTAAGTACTATTCCAGCTCGCGGCAGTTTCGCGGTGGGAGAGGTAGTCCTGTAATTTTAGCTTGCGTCACCAGGGCTCCATGGGGCAGCGTCAGAAGTCTTCGCTCCGCCCTTGCTGACGTAATATCACTACTTGTCATGGGCTGGCCTGGGGGACCGCGTGATGCGTGGCGGTAATGCTGAAGATAAAACCATCAGTACGTGCTGTTTCTGTAACGGTCATTAATTTTCGTTTGGCGCGCGTTTTGTGCTCATGGATGTGAACCCTTCCCCCCCCCCCCCCTCTCTCTCTCTCTCTCTCTCTCTCTCTCTCTCTCTCTCTCTCTCTCTCTCTCTCTCTCTCTCTCTCTCTCGTTGTAGTGGTAATAACAACAGCTGTAAACGGGGTTCATATGAATAATTTGAAGTGAAAATATATTGATGCGCCAGAATGACCTCGAAAGAAAACGGGAAGAGAGATGTGGGAGGGCGAGACATCAGGTATTAACATCACACCTACGCTTATTTATTTAACCCACCTTCCTATCTGGTCTGTCTTTTGTAATACACTGAGAGAGGAAAGAGATTGATGGTATGGACAACTGAATAACCAACTATGAAACCTCACGAACCGCAGTAAAAGTCATGAATTTGATACCCGCAGAAAAAAAAAAAAAAAAAAAATACGTAAAAATTTATATGGTTAGTATTGTATAGAGGGGTGCAGAAAAAAATATATAGTTGGCGTTTAAGTGGAAGAGAAAACCAAGTGCGCGTTGAAAGAATTAAAGATTAACGAACTATAAAGTGAAGATTACATGTACCGTATATTTGAACCGCAATTATATATCAACGGTCAGTAATAAGACTTCGGAGAGGGAATAGCTGCAAACACGTACATTTCTGAAGTGCGTAGTTAGTTGGTGTTCTTGTAATGATAACCAAATATGGGCCACCTTGATAACTGCGTAGACAGCGCGTTATGAATCATGAAGCTACCGTTAATAAATATGTAAACTTTATGGCCACGATAAACCTAAAATATACAGTGCAGTACAGTAATAGTAGTGTGATATGACTAGATGTATCGTAGTATATACAATTAAGCTATAAAAATGTTTCATAATCCTAACTTCTTACGGTATTGCACATCAACAGGGAGGCGAGTGTACAGAGACCCTGCGCAGAGACGTTAATTCAAACAAGCAGGGGATATGACAGAGAAACATGCATAATATAAGACGGAGCATGGCCTGAAGTGTGTATGCATTGCGTTAAGTGAGAGTAGGTCCGTAACCGTCTTTACTTGAGAAAGGTTAGTACACAAACGGACAAGGAGAGGCGGGCGTGTAATGGTCTTTGTCTGGAGGTGTCGTGGGAGGAGAGGAGCGGGTGGTGGTGGTGGTGGTGGTGGTGAGTACGGTTACCAAGCACCCGTGGAAAGTATGTCTTTTTTGTATTATTATTATTATTTTTTTTTTTTTTAGCTGATAACTGAAGATAAAGTTGGAAAGATTTAATTTTCGTTAGTTTTTCTATTGAGTTATCGTCCATTATACGTTGGCTGGTGGTCCTTACATCACGAAGTAGGTGTAAATTGTGATAACACGAGACAGATAGACAGACAGACAGACAGACAGACAGACGGGGCGCTCAGATAAATGATAGCGAGTACAAAATTAGAAAACGAAGTGTAGGATTCTGTTTCCGTTGTCTGTGATTTATAAAATATTTAGAGTTTGACAAGTGAGTATTCGTATGATTAATAATAAGAGAATGAGGAGGAGGCAATTGTCGGAAGTGTTTTTGAATATATATAAAGAAAACAGAAGGATGAGAAAGTTTTGGCGGCATTAAAAAAAAAAAATAGCGAACATAGGTAAATTACAACGTGAATAATAGCCGTAGAAGAAGGAGGAGGTAGGGAATATTGTGTATAATAACAAATGACAAAGAAATGATAATTAGATAAGGAAAGCCGGTGAAAAGTGATAAAAGGAATATTAGTATTTGTAATAGGATAAATGCAAGGCGAGAAGGTGAACAGGAAGGAAGAGGAGGGAAGATGGTGAACAAGTGTGCTTAGTACTTATGGCAGAAAAAAAATAGTAGTTGTAATTGAAGATAAGTGCAGGGTACTTAAGAAGGGAAGAGGGATGGTAGTGAAAAGTGTGTTTAGTACTTAATGACAAGAAATAGGAATAATGTCACTAGTTGTAGGCTAAAAAACGGGGGTGGGAAAGAATGTAGGGGGATAGTGGCAGGGAGGAGTGATAGTGAACAGTGGAGCAACTCATAAACGTGTCCTTGGTGGAGGGATAATGATTAAGCAAGCGTTTGTCTCTAATGTATGCTTCAGACAGGTGTGCAGATGGCAGTAAAAAAAAAAAAAATGAATAAATAAATAAATAAAAGGCTATTCACCTAGAGTTAACGTTTAGAGTAATAATTTAGGTGATAGTCGTTATAAATTTCACTTGAAGGAACTGAAGTGAACAAGGAGGTTACTACATAATAAAAGATGATAATGGAAGTGTGGACAGTGAAAAAAATAGGTCGAAGATCAGGGGAAAGTCAACAGTGGAATCCTTAGCTAAGTAGGGAAGGTGAAAACTTGTAAATTACCTTTAAAGTGAATGGGGAGATTATTAAATAGACAAATGACTGATAGAAGTGTAATAAGTGAGAAGATGGGTAGGTCAGGGGACAGGGGAAAGTCATTAATGGAATCCTTAGCTAGGTAGGGAAGGAATAGAGAGTGAGGAGGGGAGGGGAGAGGAACGAAGACTTACAAATTGTGTTTACATATGTGGATGAGAGAGAGAGAGAGAGAGAGATAGGGAGTGACTGAGTGAGTTCATTTTAAGCCTCTAGGTGATATGGAAAGCGATGAAAGGATACGTGTGTTAAGTGTGCTGATAAGTGAGAGGGGTGGGG
>NC_087189.1:14397381-14402381 GCF_035594125.1 Scylla paramamosain | reverse complement strand
CAGGTCGATAGAAATGGGAGTCGGTGTTATCGGTGACATGAATCTTTTACGTAATGTGCGAGGAAAAGAAAGAAACGAGGATAGGAATTTAGATCTGAGACAGTCTCCCGTTGCATCTGAAGCCGATTACAATCTTGGTAGGTTTACTGCTTGTTTAGGAAGTATGTATAAGAAAATCAGGAGAGAAATATGAGGTTTTTGATTGCCGCTGTCTTGAACCTAAATAGAAACTTGGCTTGTAATGGAAGTGATGAAGTTTTTAAAGGTTCATATCATGTTTAAAGGTTCATATCATTTCAGATTGTGTTTAGGAAGTATGTATAAGAAAATGAGAGAAATATGAGGTTTTTGATTGCCGCTGTCTTGAACCTAAATAGAAACTTGACTTGTAATGAAAGTGATGAAGTTTTTAAAGGTTCATATCATGTTTAAAGGTTCATATCATGTCATATTGTGTCTAAGAAGCAAGTAGAAGGAAATCAGGATAGAAATATGAGGTTTTTGATTGTCGCTGCGTCTCGAACCTGAATAGAATCTTGACTTGTAATGAAAGCGATAGAGTTTTTAAAGGTTCAGATCGTGTTTAGGAAGCACGTATAAGGAAATAAGGATAAGAATATAGATTTGAGACACTCGAGCCATTGTGTCTTCAATCTGAATAGAATCTTGATTTTTTTTTTTTTTTTTTTTTTTTTCTTTTGAGATAAGATCGTGTTAAGGAAAGTTTAGGAAAGAGAAAAGAGAAGAAAAAAAAAGGAGGAGTATAGATTAGCGACAACGTTTAGATCATGTTAGAAATTAATAAAGGGAAGAGAGAGAGAGAGAGAGAGAGAGAGAGAGAGAGAGAGAGAGAGAGAGAGAGAGAGAGAGAGAGAGAGGAATACAGATTAACCACAGCCGGTGCAGTTTATCAAATAGTACAGACATGAATAGAATCGTAGTAAAGTGACTAATTTTCAAGGGATTGGACTGTCTTAGCGAAACAAGATGCTAAAACATAAAGGAGAGTTGTGTGTGTGTGTTTGTGTGTGTGTGTGTGTGTGTGTGTGTGTGTGTGTCAGTTTTTGCAGCTCAAATCCAAAAATAACTGCCTAACCGTTGTTGTTGGTGAATGAATGATGAATTTAAGTTGGAATGAGAGAGAGAGAGAGAGAGAGACGAATATAGTATAGATTTATGCCAGAAGGCTTGAGAGAAACTCGACAATATTCAATAGATTCATATTAGTATTTAAGTAACACTGATTATGAAGTTGTAAAGTACTGAATTGTGTTTATATGTAGACTCTGATATATTTTCAAGTCTCCTTTTCCATTGACATTCTCTATTTCTGAATCTCTCCATCTTCCTGTTTATTTATTCATGAGTATTTGATTATTGTGTTAATAATTTATATCTTATTCACTTACTCGCTGTTCTCTTTTCCTTCTTTTCTCTCTGCCACCTCATCAGTGTGTCTGCCTGCTTCTGTTAACTTTTCGTTTGTTTAGGATCTTCAATTGACTGTTTTCTGTTTACCTTTTCATCTGTTTGTTGTTATATTTGTTGTTATTGTTAACCTCCCTATCTATCTATCTATATATCGATCTCTCTATCTATCTATCTCTGTCTCTCCATCTATTTATCTAGCTATTAATCTGTCTATCTATCTATCTCAGTCCATCAACCTACTTACCTACCTACCTATCTATCTATTCATCTATCTATCTATATCTCTACCTCTATTTCTACCAATCAATCTTTTATTACATCTTCTTGTTTATCTTTCTATCGTTATCTATCAATCTAGTGTGTCTATCTGCTTATCTATCTACCTATCTATCTATATATCTATCTGTTCATTTATATCTTTCTCTGCGTCCATTAATCCATCTTTTTCTTCTTTATCTATCTATCTATCTTTCTATCTATCTATCTATCAGACCACAACTTATTAACTATCTATCATTCAATTCATAAGACCTACCCATCTATCTTCTCATCCATCTATCTATGAATCAGTCTATATTTTTTTCTATCTACCCTGTATCATTTATCTATCTAGTGTTTACTCTCTATGCTCCAGCCTTTTGGTGTATTCACGAGTGTTTGTAATGAGTGTATCAATATTGGGATGTGATGAAGTCAAGGTTATATCGTGCGTGTTTTTGTGGCGTCGTACTGGTTGCGAAAAGTGTCGTACTTATTACATTTTTACTTTGGTGTGTGTGTGTTGGTATGATTTTAATGAGTTTATATATATTTAGTTTTTATATCTGTGTTTTTATATCTATTTTTCGTTTATTTTTCATATGTACATTTCATTTCATATTTTTTTTATTCTCTCTTCTATTAATTTATCTTTCTTTGTATATATTGTTTATCGTTACGCTTTTCTTTTTCTTCTTTATTTAACGAGTGTTTGTTCTGACTCCCCTGTTGTTTGTTTATTGTTTTTTTTTATTTATTGGCAGTAACAGTCACACATGCATAAATGAAAAACTGTTCTTGTGTCACCATAATTTGTGTTAACGTTTTGCCATATGTTAGCACATGTGTCGAGAGAGAGAGAGAGAGAGAGAGAGAGAGAGAGAGAGAGAGAGAGAGAGAGAGAGAGAGAGAGAGAGAGTAGGGATGTTTAATTTCTCTCTCTCTCTCTCTCTCTCTCTCTCTCTCTCTCTCTCTCTCTCTCTCTCTCTCTCTCTCTCTCTCTCTCTCTCTCTCTCTCTCTCCTGTAGTATACTTAGCTTTACATCTTGTCTACATAACTCCTCCTCCTCCTCCTCCTCCTCCTCCTTCTCCTCCTCCTCCTCCTCCTCCTCCTCCTCCTCCTCCTCCTCCTCCTCCTCCTCCTCCTTTACCTCCATGAACGTAAATAAAAATATCTGGGCCAGTCGGTGCCCCGTGTGTGTGTGTGTGTGTGTGTGTGTGTGTGTGTGTGTGTGTGTGTGTGTGTGTTAAGAGGCACACTTGATTAAACTTTCACACACACACACACACACACACACACACACACACACACACACACACACACACATATATACACGGAGGAATGTGGTTTATTAGAGAGAGAGAGAGAGAGAGAGAGAGAGAGAGAGAGAGAGAGAGAGAGAGAGAGAGAGAGAGAGAGAGAGAGCATCATGTCAGTAGTATCAAAAAGTTTCGCTCGGGCACTTGGGTTGAGAGGAATGGAGCGGAAAGTTTTGCATTTGTTTTCGTTCAGTTTCTCACCGCAGCTGTCAGTCGTTCAGCCAGTCAGTCAGCGAGTCAGTCATTCAGTCAGAGTCAGTCATTCAGTCAGTCATTCAGTCAGTCAGTCAGTCAGTCAGTCAGTCAGTCAGTCATTCAGTCAGAGTCAGTCGTTCAGTCAGTCAGTCAGTCAGTCAGTCAGCTGTTGCATGTTTCATTAATATTCATCTTGTTATGCTGCTTGCCTAATTATTATTATTATTTCTTAACCTGTTTTTCTTCTGTTCCTTTGTACAGTTTTGTGTATCGAATGGAGTGTGTGTGTGTGTGTGTGTGTGTGTGTGTGTGTGTGTGTGTGTGTGTGGTAATGGAATACACACACACACACACACACACACACACACACACACACACACACACACACACACACACATTATTATTATTATTATTATTATTATTATTATTATTATTATTATTATTATTATTATTATTATTATTATTATTATTCCGGTTACTATTGTTGTCGTTACATCGTTCGTAGTAGTAGTAGTAGTAGTAGTAGTAGTAGTAGTAGTAAGCAATGAATAAACATAATTTCTAACATATTCCTACCAAAATAACCACGGACTCATAAAAAAAAAAAAATAGAAAAATACAGAAAAAAACCCTCATTATTTATAACTATGACAAGCTTAACACATCTGCGCAGGTTTCTAGACCAAAGCTGAAGCCACGACGAAAACCTGACGGCGCATAAGTGAGAGGCAGCCAAACTAATAGTAATAACAATAAAAAAAAATATATATATACAAACTTAAGATTGCCTTGACTGACATGTAGGATCGTGACTAAGAGTGATTTTCCTATTTAATTGCTTTTTTTTATTATTTTATTTATTTATATATTTTTATTTTATTTATTTATTTTTTTTTACGTTGCGCCTCGTTGCTGGGGGAAATACTGCAACTACAGACGAGACGCGCAGAACAATCTCTCTCTCTCTCTCTCTCTCTCTCTCTCTCTCTCTCTCTCTCTCTCTCTCTCTCTCTCTCTCTCTCTCTCTCTCTCTCTCTCTCTCCCTATCTTTCGTTAGATTGTCGTTACCTTTTATTTCAATTTAATGTTTCGTAAATTTTTCATCAATATAATTTTTCTCTCTTTTTTGCATCAACCATAAATTCAACTGTTTTTTTTTTCTTCTTTCTTGTTTATTCTTGTTATTTATTGTATTTGATGTTATATGAAAAGAAAATGGCTTGTGTTTACGTAAGAGGCGGGTAGACTTTCTTGTTTATTATTTGTATCGTTGTATATTTGAAAACTGATTATTCTTTTCTCTTTGTTCGTTATGGCCGTCAGTTTATGGTGGAGATTATAAAGATTTAAATATTTATTGTTTTCCTCTACGTAAAGTGAGGGGTATACATTTTTCTATTTCGTTTTTTATGGCTTCTATTTATATATATGTTTCAAAATAGCTTATTATTATTATTATTATTATTATTATTATTATTATTATTATTATTATTATTATTATTATTATTATTATTATTGTATATTTATTGTATTTATTTATTTATTTATTTTGCTCCCTTTCCTCTCCGTTTTCTTCATCGTCGTTAATGTCTTTTGTCGTGATAATTGTAAAGAAAATGGGTCGTGATGTCTTTTGCAGGCACACTTTTTACTTTTATAATTTTTATTCTCTCCACTGTTCTCTTTCGCCATTAATTTCTTTCACTCGTAGCAACTAAAGAGGATAGATCGTATTTTACTTTACCTTTCTTATCTGTATATTCAAAACTACCTTACTGATTCTATTTTTTTTTCCT
>NC_087189.1:14327381-14389881 GCF_035594125.1 Scylla paramamosain | reverse complement strand
TACATAAACCAAATAAAAAAAAAAGAAAATGAACACACACACACACACACACACACACACACACACACACACACACACACACACACACACACACACACACACACACACACACACACACACACACACACACACCTGTTAAGTAATATCAGATAAGCGTGGCACACCTGTTGACTTTGTACACAGAGGAAGAGTGAGGGGAGAGAGGGGGAGAGTGAGAGGGGAAGGCGGGGGAGGGAGGGGTGTACTTAATAGCTGGCAATCAACCGCCATGCAAAGAAATTATGAGGGGATCAGAGGGGACGGGGAGTGGGGGGAGGGAGGGGGTTGATGTTGATGTTGTTGTTGTTACTGTTGTTGTTGTTCGTCGTTGTCGTGGTCGTCTTCTTCTTCTTCTTATTATTATTATTATTATTATTATTATTATTATTATTATTATTATTATTATTATTATTATTATTATCATCATTATTCTCTGCTAATATCAAAGTATTTTCCTTATTCTCTCTCTCTCTCTCTCTCTCTCTCTCTCTCTCTCTCTCTCTCTCTCTCTCTCTCTCTCTCTCTCTCTCTCTCTCTCTCTCTCTCTCTCTCTCTCTCCAAAGATCATTTTCTCAGTTGGCAGCAGTAAAATCAAGCCTTACAGTCAGGTTATTAATGCAACACTCAATCGATGTGGCGTGCGTTACAGTTTCGCGCCTTGATGCACAGGAATGAGTGGCTGTGTCTTGCCCCATTGTGCTGTGTTTGCTGCCTGACTTGCCCCCGCGGTGACAGCCAGTGGGGTGGGGGGACAGTGTCTGTTTGTTTGCTCAGGTGGTGGTGTGAGAAGGACCTTGTTCGATTAGCTTCTGTGTGTGTGTGTGTGTGTGTGTGTGTGTGTGTGTGTGTGTGTGTGTGTGTGTGTGTAGGGAGGGTTGCCTGTCGTCAAGCGCCATGCCAGCCAGCCAGCCAGCCTTCCTGTCTTAATGATAAGATTATTATTCTTTTTTCTTTCGTTATTTCTACGTGTTGTTTCAATGTGTAGGTAACGGTGTGCCCTTGTGAATTGTTGTATATATAGTGTTATATGGGAGTGTTGATGGTGTGTTGTGTCGGTGACTAATGGTGACGTTGTTGTTGTATTGCAGAGAGCGCCATGGAGTATGCCGCCATGCTCAGTTCGCCGGACCTGGTGTTAGGCCTGCGCGACCTGCTGGCGGACAGCGACGTGGCGGTGGTGAAGCGCACCGTGCGGGTGTTCGCTAATGTGTACCGCCACGCGCTGCGGCTGCTGGCGGCGGGCGAGCTGGACGAGGCCACCTTCCAGGCCGCGTGGCCCTCCATGGCGGGCGTGGCCGACCACATCCTGGGCATGCTGGCCACAGCGGAGAACGAGGGCATCACCGTGCACGTGGTGCGCTTCCTGGAGGCGGCGCTGGTGGCGCACCTCATGAGTGACGTGAGCCGCTTCCCTGAGGTGGCGGCGCACGCCCCCAAGATGATCGCCAAGGGCGTTGCGGCGCTCACAGACCTCATTTCCACGCCCTACATCGGCGGGTCGGCCTTCCTGGTGGCGATCCGCGCCCTTATCACCGTGGCGTGCTACAAGCCTGACCTGTGGACGCCCGTCACCAACCTCATCGAGCGCCAGATCGCCTCGCCGCCGCCCACGCTCTTCGACCACAACGTGCGCTCCCTCCACAAGACGCTGCAGAGGAACCTCTTCCGCCTGCTGCGCCGAGCAGACTCCCCCGCGCTGCGCAGCCAGCTCATCGAGATGATGGTGACGGTGGGCGTACCTCGCCGCATGCTGTCTCAGTGGGCGCCGCCTGCCGAGACCCGCAAGCGTCCTGCGCAGCCCCAGAGTGAAGAATCCATCACAGGGCGCACCACGCCGCCTACCAAAAGGGCCCGCCAGGAGGACGACGACGAGGCAGGGAGAGCCGCGCCCCGCGATCCCAGGGACGCCCGTGCCTCCCGCGACCCCCGCGACCCGCGCCTTAACGGCCACCTCAGGGATCCCCGGGAGCCCCGCGATCCGCGCACCGCCATGCGGGGTGACCCACGCAAGAGTCCCCCGCAGGATCCCCGTGTAGGAGCCCCGGGACAAGACCCGCTGCCCTACAACCCCAGGTCGAGGCCCAACTCGCCCCCCGCCTCAAGCAGCACCCCGCCTGAGGCGCAGCCCGCTGCCGCCGCTGCCACCGCCTCGCGCCCCGACAAGAAGGAGATGTCCAACTTTGAGTTTCTGAAGAGCCTGATCAGCACCAAGAAGAAGGCGTCGTCGTCCTTCCTGGAGAAGTGCACGGAGAAGGAGCGCGCGCTGTACGAGCGTCTGGACCACCCCAGCGTGGTGCGCCTCGTGCTGTCCTGCCTGGATAGCGTTCCCGACTCGCCGCCCGAGGACCTGCTGGCCAAGCTGGGCCGCACCTCTGGGGACGTGACAGGCATCAGGGAGCAGCTCACCTCCCTGTTGGCGCCGCACATCCACGCAGACTTCATCAGCAGCCTGGCTGACGACGAGGGCAGCGCGCCCCCGTCGCGTCCCTCCTCCAACTCATCGGCATTTTCCGCTCGCGGCACGCCCAGCCACAGCGAGGCCTCGCCGCCCTCCCCGCCCTCCTCCGCGCGTTCCACACCCTCAGACCCCGCTCAGGTGTGCCACTCAGACGTGGACCTGCGACACCTGCTGAACCGCGGCTTCCGCACCACCGGCGACGTGGACATGCGCGACACCAGACACCTGCTGCCCCGCGAGCCGCCCGTCACCGATCCCGCGGAGGCACCGCGCGCTGACCCTCGCCCCGCCATCGCTACCAGCACCAGGCTGGACCCCAGGATCGCCATGCCTGACCCACGCCGCGCCGAGCACGAGCGCGGCGAGGCGCCCCGGGGCGGCCTGGACCCCCGCATCACGCAGGCGTACACCAATTCTCACGACCCCATGGTGGGGCGCGGCGGCCCTTTCATGGAAGGCTCGCGCCCCCAGTACATGGCAGGCCACCCGCCGCCTCCACACGGCTACATGCCCAGCGGGCCCCACGGCTACATGGAAGGCGGACGGCCGCCCTTCATGGAGGGCGGCGGCGGCATGGTAGGCATGCGGCACGGCTTCGACATGCCGGGCTACGAGGGGCAGTACCCCACGCCGCACATGGGCGGCCCCATGGGCGGCCCGCAGGACTTCATGGGACCCCGGGGAATGATGGGTGGTGGCCCACGGGGCATGGGCGGCCACTGGCAAGGGGGCGGCGTTCCCCACAACAGGATGGGAGTCATGATGCCACTCATGAACGGCGGATCGGGCATGTTCTCCCCGCCCATGCACCTGTGACAGCCCCGCCCCGCGCCCGCGCCCCGCCTTTTGTACCTTTTCAATACATGATGCCACACAGCCCGCCTTTCCTGCCCCTAGCCATTCCCCCGCCCTGCACTCACTTCCTGGGAGAGAGAGAGAGAGAGAGAGAGAGAGAGAGAGAGAGAGAGAGAGAGAGAGAGAGAGAGAGAGAGAGAGAGAGAATACCATTGCATGGCTGGAGTAAGGCAGTGGGTGTCGGCATGGGTCAGGCAGCAGCAGCAGAGTGTGGGTGAGCACCACCTGAGGCACACTCGGGCGCTGCCACCTGTGCCTCACCCGGCACCGCACACCTGCCGCCGCCGCAGGAGTGGGAGCGCGGGGCAGGAGTGTACTGTGCCGCTGCCTAAATGGGGGCTGCTTTTCTTGCATCACCCTGCAACATTTCACAGGCAAAATGTTATTCTGAAAGTGATGTGGCTCGTGTGAGTCAGTGACAGGAAGGACTTTTCTTTTGTATGTTACTTAAAATAATTAAAATAATCACTGGGTAGGATTTGCCCTACTATGACCATTATTATTATTATTATTATTATTATTATTATTATTATTATTATTATTATTATTATTATTACTGTTGTTGTTATTGTTATTTTATACAAGAGGACGCGCGAAACATTACTTTGTGGTCTACTGTCTCTTACCTGTATTGAGTGTCTGAGAGCTGTGATGCCACCCGACCCTCGCGTATTTATGTCAAGTTTCATCAACCATCACCATCACCATCACCATCACCATCACCGTCACCATCACCGTCATCACCATAGCCTCAGATCACTTCACATGTGTATCACGCTGTGTGTGTACCATGCAGGACACTGGCATCATTCGGCTGGGTCACTTTTTGTATGAGAAGTCTAGTAAGAATACATAATTTACCTGTATCGTCTGTATTATGGCGTGTGTGTGTGTGTGTGTGTGTGTGTGTGTGTATGTATATATATATATATATATATATATATATATATATATATATATATATATATATATATATATATATATATATATATATATATATATATATATATATATATATATATATATATGCCATGCAGGGAAATATTACCTTCATTTATTTGGTTTATGTTTATATGAAAAATAAAGTGAAAATGCATTACATATATCGTGTTTAATTTTACTTCCAAAGAAAAAAAAAAAAAAAAAAAATATTATATATATATATATATATATATATATATATATATATATATATATATATATATATATATATATATATATATATATATATATATATATATATATATATATATATATATATATATATCGGTTTGGGGACAAAGCAAGGGAGGGTAGGCTGAGGTGGTTTGGACATGTGAAGAGGAGTGACGAGGGGTATGTGGGGAGGAGGATGCTGGTCATGGATCTACCTGGCAGGAGGAAGAGAGAGAGACCAAAGAGAAGGTTTATGGATGCTGTGAAGGGAGACATGCAAGTGGTGGGAGTGACAGAGGAAGGCGCAGAAGATCGAGCGCATTGGAGAAGAGTGATCCGCTGTGGCGACCCCTAAATGGGAACAGCCGAAAGAAGATATCAGGTAATAAAAAAAATAAAAAAAAATAAAAAAAAAATCAATCGGACCTTTAACACTATAAATTAAAGAAAGTCAATCGGACCTTAATCGAAGCTCCTAGTGGTGACCGCAGAGGCTCAGCAGGTCAGTCCAGCACCACAGTGCGGTGACCTCTTTCTCTGCTCTCCTCACCCACCTGTTTCTCCTGCTGTGCATTTCACCACCACCCATTGCCTTCTGCATCTCAATATTCCTGCTGATTCTTGCATCCAGTCTTGGTAAATTTATTCACGGTGACATTGAGGTGCCTCACGTGAAGCTTACGACTGCACTTAAGGAAATTTGAGTTAAATATTGAAGTGCTGTCGAATTACCTATTTCCCGCTGCCTTCTGACCAGTCTTCCTTGGATTCTGTCAGCCAATCACCAGCTACCTTCGGCCAATCACCAGCCGCTGTGTAGCTATGCCCTTCCACCACTATTTTCAAATCCCACAGAGATGATTAGCCGGATCCTCAAGAGTGTTTCTCCTGTTCATAATGTAGAAATCTCCTTAACCTGTCACTAGAACCATAACAACGCTTAAAGGCTCGTGTAACTTCAACTAGAGCCTTTTGGATGCAGTGGAGGTGCGGCGCAGAAGTGTTTCAGTATACAGTTTATATTCTGAACATTACGTAAGTTTGTCTTTCAGCAGTGACGGGTGTGATGTGATACTCGTCGCTATGTGTCTGTAGTGTACTTACATTTCCACTCTTTCATCTGAGTTGTGCAAGAGAACAATGCAAAAAGGCGAGATAATCTGAATATTACGTCACTTTGTCTCTCAGCAGTGCCGGACGTGATGCTCGTCGCTATATTTTCGTAATGTGTTTTATATTTCTACGGACTGATGGTCTTGGCACGTGTCAGGCCTTATGAATGAAACACTACTATTTGCATGTGATAATATGGACTATATTCTGAAACACTTCTGCATTATTAATAGAAGCATTCTTGAGAACCAGGCTAATCATCTCTGCAGCCTTTGAAATTAACTGTAGTGAGAGAGGAAGGCGTTTCTGAATGCGTGCTACTCTACTGGTAAACTGGAATTCCCTGTCTTCTGTATTTCCTTCCTCCTATGACGTGAACTCTTTCAAGAAGGTTTCATGACACTTATCCTCCAATTTTAACTGTTGCATTAGGGTTTTCTTTAGGTACTGGCACCTCAGTGGGTCTTTTTTTTCGTCCTTTTGTTGCCCTTGGCCAGTGCCTCTCCTACATAAAAGAAAAAAGAGAAAGAAAGAAACATAAAGATTAAAACCATAATAACAAAATGCATATAATTGCGATGATGATGGAGTGAGACTGACTGACTGAAGGAAGTGGTAATTACAGACCAATTTTGTATAAAAATTTAAATTGACTAAAGATAAGAAGCAATTATATTCTTATGTACATTAGAAACTTAACAGGAAGTAACAAACTGCAGTGCGATGATGAGAGAGAGAGAGAGAGAGAGAGAGAGAGAGAGAGAGAGAGAGAGAGAGAGAGAGAGAGAGAGAGAGAGAGAGAGAGAGAGAGACTGACTGGCTGACTGACTGGAAAAAAAGGAAAAAAAAAAGTAGGTACATAAAACTCCAAGCCTGCATTCTCAAACATTGCGACATCTTATCCTGATTGCTCTAAATAAACTCTATTGGAAGCTACTGAAACATTCATCGTTATTATCTTGATTTCAGAGATAAGTTATCGAGAATTCTGCGCAAAACACCCCATGAAAACCCCTTTAGTCATTCTGTGCCCTTTGCTAATACTTCTTATGGCAGCCTAAAACATTTCAAATTCCGGGTCGTCAGTGCTAATTAGGCATTCAGGCATTTACATTTTGTTTCTTGTACAATTTTCAAGGTAGGTGGATGACAGGTGGAAACAGGTAGGCGTGTCTTGTACAGGGACTGCGACGTGTAGGTCTGATGGCTTCTTGCGGCTACCTTTTGTGTTCTTATGTTATGTTTTATGAAACAGTCAATATCATGTTCTGAAGTGTATCCCGGAATAACAAGCCATAGCACAAAATTAATATTACAGGAGCAGGACTGAGAAGGAAGGAAAAGTGATAACATAATTTGACTGTAAGAATTTTTTGCCCTGTGCAAGATTATCAGTAATGATGGATAATTTCTGCACACTTGCTAACAGAAAAAACAAAGTAGTATAATGACAGTAGAAAAATTACTCCACTAGAAAAAAAAATGTAATAGCATGTCTGACTATAATAAAATTTTCACAGAACCAAAAATTAACTCCAATCATTTAAGTTTTTTTTCTTTTGACACATTATAAATTAGAGAGATAAGAGACTCTGGCATGAAAATTAGAGAGATGAATGAAAATAAACAAAGCCCCGTTGTGAAGACAGAATCCCATTGAGTCAAGGCGAGTGTCAAAGTGAACCAGTGAGAGTGCGGGGAGGGGAAGCAGGCTGAAGCACGCCATATGAACCAGATACAGGATAAACAAGCAGTGCAAATGGAGTGAGAATAGAAGGAAAGACTAGTAATAAGTCACAGAAAGCGAAAAAAAGTCACAAGAAGAAGAAGAAGAGGGTGTTTGAAGATTTTTTTTCCTGCCTTCTGTCTCCCTCCCCCCTGCGTGCCTGCCTGCCTGTCTATCTGTACCATGACGTGAGGCGACACCATGTACTCCCTGCAGACTGTGTTCCTGGTGGTCGTGGTGCTGTACTATATCATCACCAGGTGGGTGTAGCTGGTGGGGAAAGGTGTGGCTGGGAACGCCCATGTCTTATCACCTGTGACCACCGAGGAATGGCTTTAGTCCCTGATAAACACTTGCCTTGCCTTATTTCTCGCGTCATGATGGAGGTTTTGGTGATTTTACTTCCTATAGATGTTACTACTTGTATCTTGTGTATGATGTGTGGTTATTGTGTAGTGTATACACAAACAGTGGTGAACGAGTGCAAGGAAACGTTTCACGGTGGATAGAAGACATGATGGCCACAGAATATAAATGAGCAAGGCATTAGATACTGAAGATTTAAATGATTTTTCTTCCTATAGGCACTACTACTTATATCTTATGGGTGATTTGTGGTTAGTGTGTAGTGTGTGCATTGACAGTGGTGAACGAGTGCAAGGAAACGTTTCAGAGTGTATAGAAGACTTGATGGCAGCAGGATATGAGAGAACCAGGCATTGAATATTCAAGGCAAAGTACCAAGGTAGTGGGGTCCCTCAAGGATGTGTATTAGGACCACTGCTGCTCTTTCTTTCAGTAATTCTTTATAATAGGTCCATCCCCCATCCCCCCAAATCCCTCAAACAAACATTTAGACCTGATGGGAAGGTGGGGTTTTAGGGCAGGGAAGGCAAAATTAGGTAAAATCTTGATATTTGTGAAAAGTCTTAAGATGAGATGCCATATTTTGAAAACCGGGGAAATTTCTAGCTTAACCTAACTTTACCTAACCTAATTTAAGCTAACTGCGGGAACAAGCCCACCCTAAACTCCCCCTTAAGGACACTAACCTAACATAACATTAGGAGAGAGGAAGTTGGAAAGAATAAAGATGAGAATGTTGAGGTGGATAGTGGGTGTGTCATTCAAGGGACATCTACCAAATGAAGAAGTGAAAGGAGAGGAGTGGAATGCATTACAGAAGTGGTAAGATGAAAAATGCGATGATTTGGTCACGTAGTAAGAAGAGAAGACCAGGAACCAATTAAAAGCCTGGAGAAAACTAGTTGACGGAAGAATTTCAAGGGGAAGACAGAGAGTGAGATGGAGAGATGGAATTGTGGCAGAACTGCAAAGGATGGGAGGCACAGAGGAAGACGCAAGGGACAGAAACAACTGGAGGAGACTCGTAAATTGCGCCAATTCACTCTGAGACGGCCAAAGGAGAAGATCGTGGTACTGGAAAATTCAAGGAATAAAAAAAAAAAAAAAAAAAACTGGAGGAGACTCTGGAAACATGGCCAGAAAAGAAGAAAGAGAGGTTTATTCATTCACTAATTCAATCTACTGCTTCCAGAGGGTTCCCGCGCCTGCTGTCATGGCTCATCGTGGCGAAGTACCAGACGGAGATCAAGATAGGCTGGATCTCCCTGCTGCGCCTCAGTTTTGAGGACGTACTCATCAAGAAGTCTGGTCTGAGCATTGTGAGTTGTGTGGTGGCAAGGGACAACACCAGTAACTTAAGTCTTAGGTCTATATTCAGAAACACTTTGCCCTCTCACTACGACTGTTTTCAAAGGCCACAGAGATGATTGTTGTATACCTCTTATGTTATTTGTTTGTTATTTCCTTTTATATTATAATGCTAATACTTTTGTTGCCTCCTTTCATACTCTACTGCTAATCCTAATACTTTTCTTGTTTCCTTTTATACTATACTAATAATACTTTTACCACTTCCTTTTGCTATACTAATCCAAATACTTCAACAGTCACTACCACAACCACAGCCCTTCACACAACACTCCCTGCACCCACAAACCACTACCTCACATGTCCCTGCCTGACCCAACACATCTGTCCTGCAGAAGGTGGAGCGGATTGGAGCCACGAGCAGTCTGTTTAACCAGGAGGAGAGGAAGATCTTTGCCATCAAGGTGCATGATGTCAGGATTGAAAAGGAGGTGAGAGAAATTTGTCCTTCCCTACCTTTCCTTATGTATTTGTGTTATTGTTTGTATACCACCACCATAAATGACAGAAAATGATGTATTCTTATCTAATTTTTCATACCTAATTGTGTTATTGTTCATATACCACCACCACTAACAGAAAATCATGAAAAATTAAATAAAAGCAAGATATAGTAAGTAAGTAAATAAGGAATAAGTAACATAGAGATTAAACCTTTCCACTGTGACAGGAAACAATTAGCAGCAGCAGAAGCAATGCATGAAGTCTTTATAAGCATCCACAAGAAAGTTAGCAACAAAAAAGAATACATTTAGCAATTTCTTCCCATTTCAAAGATCAGGTGTTGCTGTGGAACAAGTAAAGGTGTCTCAGAGTGATTGGTCATTAGGGAAAGGTGTACTAAATGGCAGTCAAAGGGTTAACCATCAATTATTTACTCTTTGACATTTTAAAGAAACGAAAACTACATAACAGAAAATATAACAAATAAGTACATCAATAACCACAAACTAGCCACATTTCACTCCCCATATCTAAACCTAACCCACAGATGCACTTACTCACACAGGTGTCAGAGAGAAGAAGTCGAGGAGGAGGTCAAGGTCAGGGTCAGGGTGATGTGGGTCTCAGCCGAAGTGATCTCGAAGATGCATTTGCCCAGGCCACCACCTCCTTAACCTCCAGCCAGAATGCCAGCATGTCAGAGGTCATCAGAGTGAGGATACCCCCATCAGTGGTGACCCTTGCACAGGTGTGACTTGGCAGGTGTGCAGAGGAGGGGGTCAAGGAGGGGTGAGGGAGGAAGGGAGAAGGAGGGGGTGTGAAAGAGGAGGGTTGAGGAAGGAAGGGAGATAGATAAGAAATAATTTTGGGAGGTAGGATTACTTGGTGAAAGGAAGAGTGAAGAAAAGGAGGCAGAGTGAAGAGAAAGGAAGGAGAGAAGGGGATGGGATGAGGAGTGGTGAGGGAAGAAGGAATGTTGATAAAGGATAATTTGGGGAGATATGGTTGGTTAGGTGAGAGGGAGAGCAAAAGAATGAAGACAGAATGAAGGTGAAAGGAAGGAGAGAAGTGTGTGAAGAGGACAAGGTGCAAAGACGACTGATGGGAAAAAGGGACGTTGATAAAAAGAGATAAGATGGTAGGTAGGATCCTCTCATTAACCCAGCACTAACTTTGACTTCCTCAGTTCTTCGGCGTGCACATCATGAGTGTCAGCGTGATGTTCCTGCGAGAGAAGTGGCCCGAGTGTCTGCTTCACGCCTCAGCAGAGAAGATCACACTGGAGGGCGCCACACTCAACCAGTCCAACATTGCGGTGAGTGAGGAGTTTCTTGCCTTGCCTTTGACTGTGTGAGGCCTGAAGGTGTTCTGTCAGGCGCTGTGTTGACTAGGGTGTGTTTAAGTTAATGTGCTGTGTTTGCTTGTCTGTGTGAAAGGCTCGTGTGAGGTCCTAGGGTGCTCTATCATATGCTGTGTTGACTAGGGTATGTGTAAACTAGTGTGCTGTGTTTGTCTAGCTGTGTTAAAGGCTTCTGTGAGGTCTAAAGGTGCTGTGTTGACTAGGGTGTGTGTAAACTAGTGCTGTGTGTGCCTAGCTGTGTGAAAGGCCTGGTGCTGTGTTGTCTACAATGTATAAGCTAGTGTGCTCCGATGCTATGGTGTGTGAAAGGTTTGTGCTGTGCTGGGTGAAGGAGTGAAGATTGTGTGTGTGTGTGTGTGTGTGTCTGTGTGTGTGTGTTTGGCAGTGTCTTGTCTTGGAGGTACAGTTCTGGTCATTGGTATCTTGTGTAACTGAAGTCTTGTAGGGTTTGAGTTTGTGGTTATGTGCGCTGTAAGTCTTTTTTGGTTTTGCTGTTTTGATCTATTGTTATTATTATTTTGATTTTGATTTTATTTATTTTTTACTTATGGTATGTCTTATTTTTTTTTTGTTATAAGTTTGTTTTTATTTGATTATTAATTTTTTGGCTTAACTTCTCTAAATCTTTGGCTATAAATTAATTTTGATTATTCCTTCTTTTTTTTGGCTAAATTTTCTCTGAATTTTTAGCTGTGAGACTATTTTTATTTAGTTATTCCTTTTTTGGCTTAGCATTCTCAAATTTTTAGTCACAAGATGATTTTTATTCAGTTATTTCTCCTGCTTGGTTTAACATTCTCAAAAAATTCAATGAAATGAAGTAAAAAAAAGAAAAAAAAGAAAAAAAATGAATAAAAAAATGAAAAAAAGACCTAAACATACTTAAATATAATTGCTTCCATACAAAACACCAGAAAAACTTAGCTACTTACTTAGATTGAAGAAAAAATACAGATAAAATTAAAAAGTAAATATTCAGCTTTTTTTTCCCCTCAGGTTAATTAAATTCCATTTTATATACACCTGTTAGTTTGACATGTGTTATGATGGAAGTCTCCCAATATTAGCTGTCTCAAAATTAATATCAGTCTTGAATGGCAGCTGAGATTAGGTCTTGATTCCTCCTTATATGTGTGCTCTCTATTTTTCTATTAGTTTGACATGTGTTAAGGTGGAAGTCTCCCAATATTAACCGTCTCAAAATTATTATCAGTCTTGAATGGCAGCTGAGATTAGGTCTTGATTCTTCCTTATATGTGTGTTCCCTATTTTTCTATTAGTTTGACATGTGTTATGGTGGAAATCTCCTAATATTAGCTGCTTCAAAGTTAATATCAGTCTTTATGGCAACTGAAGTTAGGTCTTGATTCCTCTTTATATGTGTGTGCCTTCTCTATTTTCCGTGACTTAACTCCCACCTGTGCTGTGTTGAGGTGAGTCATGATTCATGAGTACTTGGTGTTCAGATTTTGTTCCTCATCGTGATACATGAATGGAGAATTTGCACTTACAGCTAAAAAAAATAGGAGAAATTCACTTGAGAGACTAATTATTGCACTAAACAATGAAAAAAATCAACATCTGTATTTAGCAATTATAATCTAACATCAGTTTTTTTGAAGAACCTAACTCATAAATCACAATTCACCCATACATATTTTACTGATTTATTATTTACTTCAGAATAATGCCTTGTTTACTTCCTTTGTTTACTGTGCATGGTGAGCTTGTCAGGGTCTGGAGCGAGGACAGGCTGGCCCACACACTGCTGATGCCTTGCTATATACTTGTACAGTCAAGGTCACAAGTCATTAACATGCACTCACTTCCACTGTCCTTTGTATCTTATTTATCTATTTTTTTTAAGCCCTTTAATCTGCTGGTAATCTTACAAATTATAACAGTTCACCTATTCTTTCAAGAGGGAGGTTTCAAGAAACTTATCCTCCACTTTTGACCTTTCTTGTGGGACTGGGACCTCAGTAGGCCTTTCATTTTACCCATTTTTCATTCTTTTGTTGCTCTTAGCTGGTGCTCTTCTTCCATTAAAAAAAAAAAAAAAAAACACAGAGGACTTGAGATTGATGAAAAAAAAAAAAAAATAAATAAATAAATAGTAGAAGTGAGTTTGGCAAGTCACTTTATAACCTACTGACCATAACTGTATCTCTCTCACCCTCTTTATTACCATACATGTTACGCTCTCTTTCATGATTGCTTGCGATTGAAGGGAGAAAAACAGTAAATAGTGGAAGTGAGTTTAGTTCTTATCTACTGACAATAACTGTACCTCTCTCACTCTCTTTTGTACCATTTGTGTTGCTGTCTCTTTCATAATCAGAGGAACAGTGAAAGTCTTACAAGGTATTCTCTTATCTACTGACCATAATAACTGTACCTCTCTCACTCTCTTTTGTACCATTTATGTTGCTCTCTCTCTTTCATGCTTCTTTGCGACACAGGAGCTGCTTCCCTCCTGCATCTATGTAAGGAGAGGATCACTGGGGCGGTGGTGGGGCCGTGCATGTGTGGTCCCCTCAGTCAGTAATGGAAATCACCTATGTCTTGTACCTTAGCAACACTGCATGCAATCATTACTCACACAAGCTTAATGTGTATTGTGCTTTAGCAACACTGCGTGCGACTTTACCTAACCAAACCAAACTCTCTTCTCTCCTCTCCTCTCCTCTTCTCTCCTAATCTAATCTAACCTAACCAAACCTAGCCTAATCTAACTTAACCAAACCTAGCATAACCTAACTTAACCTAACCTAACCAAACCTAACGTAACCAAACCTCACATAACTGCCCTCACTATTGCATTTCCCCATTACTGAGTGTTGTATGCTGCAGTTTGCTTGATAAAAAGGCGCCTTGCATTATTAACTCTTTCGATGTTTTAAATTTTACTAAAGTTGGAAGAAAGTGAAGAATTGAAACTGGTTTCTGTCCGCTGGCATCTTGATTCTCCATTATGTTCACAGTAACCATTAGATAGAGATGAGTTATATTTACCGTACAGAATATTTAATGGTTAACCCTCTCATTATTTATTTGATTTTGTATTATTCATCTGTTTTTACTCTTTGTTTTAAGGCCAACGATCAAGAATATGAGCTTGTACACCTGCATTTAATTACTGAGGTGTAGTGTAGAGGCTTGTTAGGATGTAGAGAGAGAGAAATTATTGCTAATGTTGTAGTGTGTGTCTGACATTAAAATTTTGTCTACAGATGTCACACACACACACACATACACACACACACACACACACACACACACACACACACACACACACACACACACACACACACACACACACACACACACACACACACACACACACACACACACACATCACTAACCCTATACCACACCTCAACAGCTGATTGGCAGCATAACTGGAGCGTCAGTTCAAGTTCTGCAACACGCATGGGAGAACAGCAGCAGCAGCAGTGGTGGTGGTGGTGGCGGTGGTGGAGAGAGGCGAGGGGTGCAGTCAGTTGGGGGCAGCCAGGACCCTTCACTGATGGAGTGTGCCGGGTCCCTCAAGCTGTCAGTGGAGATCAGTGCTGAGACGATTGCTGCCATGGAGGTGAGGACAGGCTGATTTCTTGTTGACACGTGATCCTACTTATTATTATAGTTCTTTTTTAGTCTTATTACAGGGGAAGTTATTTACAAACATTTAGCTTCTTGACTTTAAAGTTTAAGGATAGTGTAAGGACTATTAGTGTAAGGAGAGTGGACATCATGCAGTGCTATGGCTTAATCTCAGAAAATTTTGAATAACACTAAATTTTTAAATGCTAGAAGTATACAGCTCGAGAGAAACAGTGAAAATATTCTTAAGTTGAAAGGAAAAAAAATATAGTTAATTTCTATTGGCACATCTTTACTAAGCATGTCACCATCTTCCGTAACACACAGAACATCTCAGTGTAATTCAGGAAATATTGAAAAAATTGCACTTTAAATGGAAAAATAAAAAAAGTATATGCATGATTTCCTTGTATGAACCTTCAATACACACATCACCATCCTCCTTCCTTCTTGGCACATACACAGAACATTTCAGTGTAGCTCAGGAAATACTGAAAAAATAGTACTCTAAATAGAAAAGATAAAAAATATATATGCATGATTTCCATTTATGAACCTTCAATACACACGTCACCATCCTCCCCCCTCTGTGGCACACACACAGAACATCTCACTGCAACTCAGGAGATGTTGAAAAAAATAGCCCTCTAAATGGAAAAGCTAAAAATATATACATGATTTACATTTACGAACCTTCAGTACTCACGTCACCATCCACCTTCCTCCCTGGCACACACACAGAACATCTCAGTGCAGCTCAGCCAGCCGCAGGTCACCATAAGGGAACGCCTGCTTACTTTCCTGGAACACAAGGCACTGGCAGCCACTCCTGTCGTCCCCAGCCCTCACCTGCCTGCTGTCGTGTCGTCCTACACTTCCCCTGAGGCACTATTATACAAGTACTGGCTCTTCCTGCCCCTGGTGAGTTGTGTGGCTACTCTTTGCATATTCATCCTAACACTGCTGGTTGTATTTGTCGGGTGGATGAGTGATGCAGTGAAACATCATCAGCTTTTAATGGAATCAGTCTCTCCAACTCATTTTATTTATTTATTTTTATTTAAGATGGCTACTGGCCAAGGGGAACTAAATGTATATATAAAAGGCCCACTGAGGTGCCAGTCTCTAAAGAACAGAGGGTAAGGGGGAGTACGGAAGCAGACAGGGAGTTCAGGAGTTTATGAGGAAAAGATATGAATGATTGAGAGTACTGGTTGATTCTTGCATTAGAGAGGTGGACAGAATAGAGAATATAAATAAGTAAATGTTCTGGAAATATGAGGCATTCCTTTGTAAAGTAACCCCCACAAATTATTACTATTATTCATCTGTCTTGGGCTGCAGAAGGTTCAGATTCACACCATTACTATTATTCATGTATGTTTCTTGAGTTTCAGAAGTTGTAGATTCTTATTACCATTATTTGTCTGTTTTAAGTGGCAATAATTCCAGACTCATTATTACAATTATAACAAGCAGACTACTGGGCTGACTTGTACTTATTTAAGTGGCAGTTGCTGGATAAGTGTGTGTGTAATGAGTGTATTCATGGGGTGGTGGAAAGCAAGGATGAATGAGGTGGTGATGAAGCCTGCCAACACTAGTAAAGCAGAGACCAGCTGACCACTTCATCTGTCACTGCTCCTGCCTACCTGCTGTCACCTGTACACCTTACATATTGATTGGTATTGCTTTGAGAAACAGCCAGAGAGCAAGTGGGCCATTCACCCTGCTTTTACCAATGTAACACTAATATCCATGTTATTCTTTTGGGGTTACAGAAGTTTCAGATGAAGATTGAGGACATTGGCGTCAAGTTTATGAATGGCCTTGGACAGACGGCGCTGCAGGGAACTCTGGCTGCCATTGACCTGCAGACACACCTCAACAGAGAAGGAGCCTTGGGTTGGTGGTATTTTTGTTGTAGTAATAATAATAGGACAGTAGAATCCCAAATAGTACAAGATCAAATAATGGAGCTCCTGATTATACTTGTTTTGTTTCTTGCCTTAGATTATGTGAGTTTACTTATGTGTTTTTTTTTTTATGTAAGAGGGTGACTGGCCAAGGGAAACAAAAAAGGAAAAAATCCCATTGACTTCCTTAAATATGGCATTTTTTTTGTGTCACTTGGTTTGTTTCTTCTCAACACCATCAGCTTCCCTCTCCACTCCCTCTCTCCTTTCATCACCCATTCCTTCACCCTACTACTCTTCACCAGACAACCTCCACTCCTCTCCTTCCAGCATCCATTCCTTCTACCTGCAACTCTTTATCCACAGAGAACTTCCACTCCCTCTCTCCTTCCTTTTACCTGTTACCCTTCACTCACAGAAAACCTCCACTCCTCTCCTTCCATCACCCATTCCTTCACCCTGCTACTCTTCCCCCTCAGAGAACCTGCCAGCACTACTTCCAGACTTCAGCACAGAGCTCCAAGTGGACAATACTCGGGTCCAGGGCACACACGATTCTCTTGTCACCCTCAATAGGTTTAATCTGCAGACACAGGTGAGGACACACTGACTCAATTAAAATGTAATTAGCAGTGATTCAGGTTACACACTTATCTTACTAACAAAACCCAGTATACGGTGATTCAAGTTACACACTTATCCTACTTACAAAACCCAGTATACAGTGATTCAACTTACACATTTATCCTACTTACAAAACCTAATTTATAGTGATTCAACTCACATTTTTTTTTTTTTCCTCCATGTTAGTGCAGAAGTGGTGTGTATATTTAAGATGTTGAATTGTAAGATTAAGCAGGCTTTTAATTTTGTATAATGATGACCTAGGAAATTAAAGGACAGCTGTATGTGTAGGTTTGGTTAAATTAGGTTTAGTTTGGGTTAAATGAAAAGTTAGGTTTGGTTTGGTTAGTTTAGGTTAGAGTAAAGGTTTAGTTAAGTCAAGTTTGGTTAGGTTTGTTTGAGGTATATTAAAAGTTTAGTTAGGTTTGGTTAGGTTAGTTTAGGTTAAATTAAAAGTTTATTTTAGTTAGGTTAGTTCAGGTTATATTAAAAGCTTTGCTAAGTTAGATTTGGTTGGGTTAGTTTATGCTAAATTAAAAGTTTAGTTGAATTAAAAATTTAGTTAAGTTAGGTTAGTTTAGTTTAGGTTAAATTAAAAGTTTCATTAATTGATGTTAAATCAAAGTTGCCAAGATTCACCCCGTCTTCCCATACTCACACTGGTGCATCTCCTCCACAGTTTGTTGGTGATCGCGTCAACATGAAGAGTGAATTCCGCTGGTTGCACATCTCCTATGATGACCGAGACCTGGCAGTGTGGACCACCTACCTCTCCCGCCACAGGGACTCCCCACTGCCTCACCTGCCCCCCTGTGTGAGTGTGTGGGAGAGAGTACGAGAGGTGGGAGTGAGGGAGAGGGGCAGGGAAGATGACAAGAAAGAGAGAGAGGAACAGGAATAGAGAATCAGAATTGTAGCAAGATTTATTTAAAGTTTTTGTTATGATTCAGTTGATGATGAAATAATGTAGGTGTTTTATGAGGTGGAAAAATTATTAGTTATTTATTGTCAGTTAATGCAGAAGTATGTGAAAAATTTTCATTGCTATACTATAAGAAAAAAAATATACATGAAGATTTTCCCTTCAATCATGCAAGTTAAGCAAGTAAGTAAGTGTATATACAAGTTAAATAGTTAAATAAATAAGTATTGATTGTGATGAGGACTGTACAAGCACTAGATAATCAGGCCTTAGAAAAATCAAGTATGCAAATTAGTAATCAGAGAAATCAATGATGCAAGTCAATAGTCATTGTTGTCTGTGATGGCTGTGCAGGCGGTGGACGGCCAGGCCAAGGAGCGTGTGGGAGCCTCAGCAAGACGCAGCAGCAACAACAACAGCAAGAGCAGCGGGGGGATCGCCAGCGCCTTCCTGCAGCGGTACTGTGTGGGCCTCATCATGGAGCTGTGGGATGTCAGCTGTGGAGCGTCTGTGGCCGGCTCCTCTCATGGCCGCACCAGTCTGCAGCACGCCCGTTTCAGTGTGGCTGTGTCGCAGTGGATCGCTCAGGTGGCTGGGGAGCTGATCTTGGAGTCTCTGGTCTCCACTCTGGGGATGGTGAAGCACAGTGTTGCCCCTGCTGTGTCCTCCTCAACAGCTGCAGCGGCCCCAAAGAGGACACATGTCTGGGGAACCCCTGCCTACGTGGGCCTGTGTTTGGTGCAGCTGTCATCCTCTGGCCCGCCCCCCAGCAGCACCAGCAGCGGCAAGGTGGTCAGGGAGACGCTGCCGCCGCTGCAGGCTGAGGCACTGATTGACAATGTGCAGCTGGAGTGGAGCCCAGAGCTGGCGGCATTGCTCACTACTCTCTTCAGGTGTGTGTGTGTGTGTGTGTGTGTTCCAACAGTTAAATGGAGGTTGCCACATGATATACCAGATTCCACATTCAGATGCCTCCACACTTGTCTCCATTCACCTTTCTCCTCTGCCACACTTGTCTCCATCCACCTCTCTCCTCCACCACACTTGTCTCCACCCACCTCTCTCCTTCACCACTGTTGTCTCCATCCACCCTTCTCCACCCACCAGGTACTTCCAGCAGATAAAGTCATGTTCAAGAAGGCCCCGGGCAAGGACACAAAGAGGAGTGGAGCCACAGGTAGAGGAAGATGGAGAGGTGTTCAGCAATATAAGTGCCAAGTGTACCAACATCAATGTATTCGCTGTCTCGGAGCAGAAAGGTGAGACGTGCGTGTGAAAAGTGTGTCTGAAAAAAAAAAATAGATAAAAAATACATAGAAAGGAGTCAGGACAGAACAAGAAATAACGGGTTCAACCTTGAAAAATTTAGGTTCAGGAAAGAGATAGGAAGGAATTGGTTCTCAAATAGAGTGGTGGTTGAACAGAACAGACTCAGTAATCAAGTTGTTAGTGCTGAATCATTAGAGAGCTTTAAAGAAGATTAGACAAATTTATAGATAGGGATGATAGATGGAAATAGGTAGGTATGTTTCACACAGGGACTGCCATGTGTAGGCCTGATGGCTTCCTGCACCAACCCTTATGTTCTTATGTGTGTAAGGTGTAGATTGGCTGTGTTAGGTGTAGATAGTCTGTGTATTGGGTGTAGATAAGCTGTATTTAGTGTAGGTAAGCTGTGTATTGGGTGTAGTTAAGCTGTCTTGAGTATAAGTAAGCTATTTGTTAGGTATAAATAAACTGTATTAAGTATAAGCTGTGTGTTGGGTATAGGTAAGCAGTGTATTGGGTGTAGATAAGCTGTATTGAGTGTAAGCTATGTGTTGTGTGGCTATCCGTCCTATTTCACCTTTTCCTTTATGTACGTAAAGTAAACACATCCTTGACTACAGAGGATTCAAAGTCAAAATCTGCCTCAGTGCTACACCCTACAAAGTTTACAATATCCTTACTTGGTGACCTCCGGCAGTGTCCATCATGGCGCGAGTGGACAGCTTGGAGAGCCAGAAGGCCGCTGGGAACTTCAAGACTGTCATCAGTGGCACAAAACTGCTTCGCTTCGTCCCATCTGGCACTCAGTACTCCTGTGTCAAGTCCTCAGAAATTAAGGTAAGTACTGCTGGGGTGTGAGGACTCTTATTTTAGTGGTTATCTTTAACAGGGTTGTTGTGAAATTGTTGTTTATTTTTTTGTAAGCTTAAGCGGTGATGGTCATTGTACTCGGCATTATTTTATTTTCGTATTTTCATATTTTCATATTCAGGACACTTATCCTCAGATTTCAATGATCCATTTGACATTTCTTGTAGGATTGTCACCTTAATGAACCTTTTTTACCTCTGTTTGTTACCCTTTGCCAGTGTCCTTCTTACATAAAAAAAATAACAATCTAAACATACCTGTGGATCACCATTTAACCATTTCCTGTGTGGTGCAGGGTGAGTGTGGCCAGGTGAGTGAGGTGGTGGTGGAGAGTGTGAATGGGGAGGTGCTAGTGAGTGTGAGTGACCAGCTGCACCTCACCTGGTCCACCACCACACACATGACACTCCTCACGCTGGCCCAGGAGGTGGTGGCCTTCCTCACCAACGTCAGGCCCCAAAAAGGTGAGAGGGAGAGAGGGAGAGGGGGCGAGAGAGAGAGAGAGAGAGAGAGAGAGAGAGAGAGAGAGAGAGAGAGAGAGAGAGAGAGAGAGAGAGAGAGTGGGGGGGAAGGGGGGATATGTGTTCTGAAATGGTTTGCTCTCATCACTGTTTTCCAGGGTCACAGAAATGATTAGCCAGGTTTTCAAGAGTGTTTCCCTATTAATAAAGTAGAAATCATGTTAATCTGTCACTAGAACCATGAAAAATACCCTTAAAAACTTAAAATGGAGCTTTTTGAAAGCAGTGGATGTGTGGTACTGAAGACCTTGACCAATACTCTTGCAGAAAAAATTTAAAAAAATCCAATCTTCCCTTAACATTTCTACCATTCCTTTCAGATCTAAGGGCAGAGCCAACACCAGCAGAGGCAGCAGCAGCAGCAGCAGGAGGACCCCAGGAGGAAGGAGGGGAGGAGCAGGGTGGACTCAAGCTGCAGATTCTAGCAAGAGGTGACATCAGGATTGGCGCCGAGCTGTCTCATCGCCATCATGTGTGCTTCATTCTGGGTGAGTCACAGTTTCCTTCACCCTCCATGGCTTCTCATCAGCTTCTTTGGATTCTGTATACATTTCTTGGTGAGTCACAGCTTCCTTCACTCTCAAATTGGTTCTTATATAGAGTGGTGGATGAATGGAATGGTCTCAGTAATCAGGTAGTTGGTGCTGTGTTATTAGGGAGTTTTAAAAGATTAGACAAAGGTGGAAAAAGGTAGGCACGTTTCATACAGGGACTGCCATGTGTAGGCCTGATGGCTTCCTGCGCCGACCTTTATGTTCCTATGTTCTTATGTTCTCAATGGAATCTCCTTTGCCTGTTTGACTTCTACATGGTCCATATTTTTTTCCAGTGATGGAATTATTATGGAAGGGACAGGAAGATATTGTGAATTGTAATGATGAGGATAATGGTAGTGTAGGTGTTGATAACGATGGTGATGATTTTGTGGTGGTAGTCGCGTTGGTGATGATATTGTTCATTGTAATGGTGAGAATAGTGATGATGTTTTGTTCCCACAGGTGACTTGACTTACCTGATGGCTAACGGGAGAATATCCTGTCAATCAGAGGAGCTACAGGTGAGACACAGACTACGGGTATTACTGCTACTACTACTACTGCTGCTACTACTACTACTACTACTACTACTACTACTACTACTACTACTACTACTACTACTACTACTACTACTACTACTACTACTACTACTACTACTACTTACTACTACTACTACTACTACACTAACATGTGACACTCATCCCTTTCTCTGGTGAACTTGAACTCCCTGCCTACTTCTGTATTTCCTTCCTCCTTCCTGTGACTTGATCTCGAGATTTCAAGACACTTATCCTCAAATTCTGAACGATCCTTTGACCTTTCCTTAGATACTGAGTGGACCTTCTTATTCATTCTTTGGACCTTTTTTCTCTTTTCTTTGTTGCCCAGTGTTCTTACATAAAAAAAAAGAAAAAAACTCTGCTCCTGCTTGAAGTGTTCCATCATGTCTTGCCTCACAGGTTCACTTTGACCAGCACAAGATCATGTCCCTGAGTGGTGGCAAGCTGTCCCGGGCACTCAACTCCAGGGAGGTGCGGGAGGAGCGAGAGGCCGTGCCTGAACTTACCCTCAGGCAGAACAAGTCATGGTGAGAGAGAGAGAGAGAGAGAGAGAGAGAGAGAGAGAGAGAGGGAGAGGGAGAGAGAAGTTTGGTGTTGTGTTCATAATGTGAGTTTTATTCCTGCTTGTTTTTATCTCTCTTTTTTTTTTATTCTAGTCATGTTCTATGTGAGGAATTGTTGTTTTAATTGATATCTTTCAGAATATGAGTGTTATTATGAAATTGCTGTTTATTTCTTGTAAGGCTAAGTGGTAATGATGATGATGATGATGAGGATAAGGAGAAGGAGGAGGAAGAGGAGGAAAAGGAGGAGGAGGAGGAGGAGGAGGAGGAGAAAGTAGGAAGATAGCAATTAATATTATCATAAGTATTATTAATTCATATTGCCATAATTAACATGACTAATAATGAAAAAGAAAACGATGAAATATAAAAAGAACATAAATATTAACCCAATTATTACCACTTTTCTCTTCTATTTTCCATTCATCTATCCCTTCACCACCACCACCACCACCACCACATTCACTCACCCTGGCAGGAAACTCACTGTGGACACCTGGGTCTTCACCTTCCCTTATGAGTACAACTTTGCGGAGGCATTCAGCAATGACCTTCTGTCCATCGTGAAGTGGGTGAAGCTGGTCCACAAACACAAGCCTCGGCCCTTCACAGCGGCCAGCCCCTTGCCCCCAGACCTGGTGATAAAGGTGAGGCACAGGGGACATGGCAGGGGGGAAGAGGAGGTGTTCTTTGCTGGGTTTACAACAGTCAACCTCTGCCCAGTACATGCCATAAGTAATCCACTGTTGCCACATTCCCTGTATTGCAAGAAGTGACTAGCAGGGATAAAGAGAGAGAGGTTTTGAGCATTATTACTCCTTCAGTGAAAGAGGCATGATATCTTGTATTACCTGCTCTGCTATAAGAGATTAGTCCAGTGTATAGATAGCTGTAGTCTCTCCTTGGATGATACCTTCTTTGCCTGCCCTGCTGTAAGGTATTATCCCAGTACTGGGAGTCTACAGTTTATGACAGTCTTGAATTAAGTTATTTGGTGGTCATGTTGCTGGCAGTGCTTGTTCCTGTTCTTTCCCCTTTGCTGATTTATTTATTTATTTATTTATTTATTTTTATTTATTTATTTTTTTTACTGTATGTCCTCCATGTGTTTTTTTTTATAGGTACAGTAGTTAGGTTTTCATGTCCTAGATCATGAGTGTGCAGTACTGTTGCTTTAGTGCAGATGAGTGACACACTGTAGGTGCTTACTGAGGCTGGTTCAGATCTTCTACAAAAACCAGTTTATGACATGGCATAGGAACAGAACTCCATCATAACTCGAGGACCCCTTGTATATGTATTTTTTATGTAAGAGGGGGCACTGGCCAAGGGCAACAAAAAGAGCTGAAAAAAGAAAAAAGAAAAAGGCCCATTGAAGTACCAGCCAGTCCCAAAAGAAAGGTTAAAAAGGATCATCCAAGATTGGAGGATAAATGTCTTAAAATCTCCCTTTTAAAAGAGTTAAAGTCACAGGAAAGATGAAATACAGAAGCAGGCAGGGAGCTCCAGAGTTTACCAGAGAAAGTGCCTCTCTTACATACATTAAAAAGAAAAAAAGGAAGATAGATCAGGTTGGCTTGGAGGAGAATAACACCAGACTCAGTTTACCTCAGCTCATCTCACCTCACCTCACCTCATCTGTGTTCCTCCACCCAGGTTCGTCACTGGCAGGTGGAGGTAGGAGATGATCCCTTTGAGGTCAAGCTGCGCTACAACTATGAGCTACTGGAGGATGAGTATCAAGAGGGATGCAAGCGTCTCAAGGCTCTGGACAGCAGGGTGAGGCTGAGGTTGTGTGACTTTCCTCTGACACTCATCCTAGCCTGACTCTGCAACACTCACTCTAGCTTGACTTGTAGACTAAATGATGAGTAAAGAGATGACTAGACTGGTGACTTAATTGACTGATAGATAACTGAATAGACTTTTTATGTAAGACTGGCACTGGGAAGGACAACAGAAACAAAAAAAGGCCCGCAGAGGTACCAGTCCTTAAAGAAAATTAAAAAAGGATCGCTTAAAATTGGAGAAGTGTCTTGTTAGTGATTAAGTGAGAAATTGGTGAGTGAATAGGTACTGAGATGGATAGGTAAATGAGTAGATAGATTGATGGATAGACCGATAAATAGGTGGGTGGATAAGCAGACAGATGAATGGGTGAATAGATGATTAGGTAGATGAGTGAATGGATGGATAGATGAATGAGTAGATAAATTGATAGATAGACTGATCAATAGGTGGATAAATTGACACAAATGGGTGAATAGATGAGTAGATAGATGGATGAGGGAATGAATAAATGAGTGACACAACCAAGTAATGTCTGTATTTAGCTCACACCAATAGTCAGATTAACTTACCACATTCTCTCTCACTAGCTTAACAGGAGACAACACAAGAGACACTTCATGTAACTCACCACCACACAAAAATCTCAGTAAGTGTTTTGTCTTGCCACAGATTGAGGAGCTGAGGAAGACTATGTTTCTCTTCCCCACTGGCAAGATAGAGGAGCTGTACAAGAACCTGCAGGAGAAGAGCAGTGAGACTTACATCAAGAGGTCAAAGCTGGTCAGTTGTTCACCACACCTACAGTAACATGATCTCTTTTCTTGTGACTTGAATGCATACTGTTTTCTTGTCTTTTTATGTAGGAGGTCCACTGGCCTAGGGCAACAAAAAGAATTAGATAAAAGGACCACTTAGGTGCCAGTCCCTAAAGAAAGGTCAAAAAGGATCATCCAAAATTGGAGGATAAGTGTCTTGAAACGTCTTTCCTGAAAGAGTTCACATCATAAGAATGAGGAAATACAGAATCAGGCAGGGAGTTCATGAGTTTACCAGAGAAAGGGATGAATAATTGAGAATACTGGTTAACTCATGCATTAGAGAGGTGGACAGAATAGTGGTGAGAGAAAGTAGAAAGTCTTGTGCAGTGAGGCCACAGGAAGAAGGGAGGCATGCAGTGAGCAAGATCAGAAGAGAAGTTAGCATGAAAATAGTAGTAGAAGATAGCAAGACATGCAACATTACGGTGATGAGAGAGAGGCTAAAGACAGTCAGTCAGAGGAGAGGAGTTGATGAGCGGAAAGAGAGAAAGAGAGAGGCTGAAGGCTGTCAGTTAGAGGAGAGGAGTTGAGGAACCTAAACAACTCTTTTCATATCACTTGCATAATGAGAAAAAAAGTTAAGCATTTTTTTCATACTTTACATTGAGATTCACACCACCACCACCACCACCACCACCACCACCACCACCACCTCTCTCCCTGCCAGATGTACGAATCAGCACCAATGAGAACTCAGCTCTTCACGTGGACAATGGAGGATGTAGTCATCTTTGCCCTGGCTGACCCGATCTTCCACGGCACAGAGCGGGTCGTCCAGCACATGACCAACATTGACCCGGACTCGTAAGACCCTGACCTTGTTTATTGCTAGGTTAGGTTAGGAGGAGACAAAGGAAGAATAGGTGGATAGACTTGTAAGACCCTGACCTTGTGTATTGTTTAAGGTTAGGTTAGGTTAGGAGGAGATACAAGAGGAACAAGGAGATAAGTAAATAATAAACAGATAAATACATTAAGAGGACAGAGAGAAAGAATTAATAATAGCTAGATGATGAAATAATAATTAGATAAGTAGATCCTAGAATAAATAAGCTAAAAAAAATTAAGCTTACATTGCAAACCATGATAAACACCACTCAATTAGGCCACCACCACCACCACCACCACCACCACCACCAATACCACCACCATTCAGAGACCCTAGCTGGAATAAGAAACTAACATTACAACATTGAATAGACAGAACACAAGCTTGGAACACCATCCTACACCACAACCACCACCACCACCACCACAACCACCATCACCACCACCACCTACAGACCCTAACAGGAATAAGAGACTGACATTGCAATATTAAATAGGCAGACAAGCTTAAAACTACCATCACCATTCAAGCTTATACAACCTACCATCACCACAACACCATCACCACCCAATCTCAAACCATCTCCCATCACCATAAGCTTATACCACCATCCCATACCACAAAACTACCATCACCCAATCTTACTCCACCTCCGATTACCACCACCACTTCCCTCTCGCTACCACCACCGTCACCACCACCTACAGACCCTGGCCGGAGGAGGATCAGCAGTTTTCAACCCTGTGGTGTCGCATGGTGCTTGCTTCTTGTGGGGAATGGAACTTCAGACTCCGTGACTACCCACAATCCCTCCTGCTCATGAAAGACGTGGAGATTTGGGGCAGATTGATTGGGGCTGAGCAGAGGGCCAGCAAGAGAGGTGTGTGTGTGTGTGTGTGTGTGTGTGTGTGTGTGTGTGTGTGTGTGTGTGTGTGTGTGTGTGTGTGTGTTTTTTTAATACTTTATGTTTTTTTATGTAATATTCAGTTTTGATGTTTTTATATATAGAAGGCCAGCAAGAGGTGTGTGTTTGTGTGTCTGTGTGTATGTCTCAGGTATTATTATTTGTCTATTTTCTTATTTATTTATCTATTTATTTTCTATTTATACAGTCATTCCTATCCTTCTTTTTTAGGGGATCTCAGCTTAATATACAGATAGATAGACTACTGCTACTAACACCACTAATACTAATCCCCCTGGCACTTCCAAACACCCATTAGAACAGTCATTGTGGATGTATACAGATAGGCAGACTACAGCTACTATTACCACTAATACTAACCCCCCCCTGGCTCTTCCACACAGCCATCCGGACAGTTAATGTGGAGGTGGGGGCTCCGTGGGCTGACGTGAGTGTGGAGCGTACCATGTCGGCCCTCAAGTTCTACCACGACTTTACCTGTGAAGTGAAGAGTTTTACTGCTGCCTATGGGCCATGCTGGGAGCCGGCCGTGTCACAGTTCAATATAGGTAAGGGAGCAGAGAAAGACAGAGAGGCAGAGGGATTGGTATGTAAGGGAGACAAGTACGTACACTGCAATTTCTAGGTAGTACAATGTTACGAGGTCACTGTGGAACAAGAATAGAAGTCTCAAAGTAGTTGACGATTAAGGAAACATGTGTGAAATAGCAGTGATAGAGTTAGAAAAAAAGAATAGATTTTGCAATTCCTGGACAGCACAATGACTGAAGATTGCTATAAAACAAAAAAAAGACCCTCAAAAATAGTTAATGATTAAGGAAAGATATGCAAAATAGCAGTGAAAAAGTTATAAAAAAGATAGATTTTGCAATTTCTAATCAGCACAATGACTGAAGATTTCTATAAAATGAGAAAAGACACTAAAAAATGGTTAATGAATAAGAAAACATAAACCATATAGCAACAAAACAATTAACCCAACCCTCCCTTTTCTGGCAGCCCTGTCCCTGATCAACCAGCCATCCAGGGACCCCTCCACTCCTCTACCATGGTGGGACAAGATGCGACTGCTGTTCCATGGACGCCTCACGCTGATAGTGGACCGCATGACTCTGCTGCTGCACGCCTCCCTGGACCCTTACAACACCACTGAGGAGATGGAGCTGACGTGGACTTCACTTACCATGGACTGGACCAACGGTAAACAACATTGAGGAGTAGATTGGAGACACAGGTAGAACAGATAGATAAATAAATAATGCACAGATGAATAGATTGAATTAAAAGTAAAAGGAGAACAGCAGGATAAATAAATGATATGCAGATGAGTAGATTGAGAGGACACAAATAAAGAACAGCAAGATAAGTAGATAATAAACAGAGAGAACAGAAAGATAAGTGAAAAATACACAGACAGGTGAAGAGAACACAGAGGAAGAACAGGTGGATAAATAAATCATACACAGATAAGTAGATTGAGAGGACACAGAGAACAGATAAATAGATAAATGAAACACAGACAGATAGATAAAGAGGACACTTATGACACAAATAAGTGGGTTAAGAGATTGCAGAAGAAGAAGAAGAGTTAGATAGATAAGTGATATACAGATGAATAGATGAAGAGGGCACAAAGGAAGAAGTAAATAAACCAACACAATTACAACACTTAACCCTTTGATTACTGTTTAGTACACCTTTCCTTAATTACCAATCACTCTGAGACATCTTAACTTGTCCTACAGCCACTTGCAATCTTTAAACTGACTAGAAATTGCAAAATCTATTCTTTTAATTCCATTCTTTCTTGTAGGTACTTATAAAGATTTCATCCATTACTTCTGCTTATCAGTGAAAGTGTTAAGTGTCAGGCAGTCCATTAAACATAACATTGAGCTAAGAATCCCTGACATTATATATATTGGAGTAATGGTAACTAATATTCTTTCTATCTTACATTACTTAAGCTCAACGAACGGCAAGTCTCATTTGGTCCATTAAACATAACACTGGGCTGGGTATTCATGGTTTGTAGAAGGAGATACATTGCAGAGGTTTCTTTTCCATGTTACGTAATATTAAAGTGTGAGGGGGTGTGGAGAAAGAAGTATTGAGTTTTCCTTTCTAGTTGTATGATATTTGAGTTAAATTAATACAGCTGGTGTGAGTTATGGCCAGCTGACTTAAATTATTATGATTCCCTCCAGTATTTTAACCATGGATATAAGTATTAGGGGATAAGGTTCATGACGGAAATGTTTCGTGGTTTTAAATACTCTGTTAATTTCACTTGTCTTGCAAATGTCCTCAAACATGCTTCAAAACTTACTCACATGCCATTTTTTCTCTTAATCTTTTGCAGCCAAGGTAATCTTCAAGGGAGAGCTGAATGTGTTTGTACGGACAGCCTCCAAGTATGATGATGCCAAGCTGCTGCACCTCCCAAACCTCAAGGTGTGTGTGTGTGTGTGTGTGTGTGTGTGTGTGTGTGTGTGTGTGTGTGTGTGTGTGTGTGTGTGTGTGTGTGTGTGTGGGAGAAGGGGGAGGCAGGAGGAAAGGTGCAACTATCAACCATATTTTGAAACACTTCTACACCTCATCTCCACTATATTCAAAAGTCTGCAGTCTGGTTGAAGTGACACAGGCTTTTAAGGGTGAACAAGATTTCAACATTATGGACAGGAGAAACATTCTTGAGAACCTGGCTAAACATCTCTGGCCTTTGAAAAGAGAGAGATCAAAGCATTTCTGAATAAGAGAGAGAGAGAGAAGCAATCCTCACCATCCACTACATTACCATTATTTGCACACCACAGATGGGGAAAGACTTACTATAGTGTGTGAAAAGATTAAACATGCTTTGCCTCATGTCTCATCCACTCATTCCTCCCTCTACCATCTCCACAGCTGACCATTAAGATGAACTGGCAGTGTCAAGGTAACCCAAACGACCACCACTCAGTCATGCTGTGTGCGCCGGACAAGCTGCCAGAATACTCCAGCAACCAGGTTTGTCTGTGTGTCTGTGTGTGTTTATCTAGTTATAGTATATGGAAGCTAGGACAGTCTTGTGCTATCCTGTATCCATATCTGCTTTTATCATTCATTTCATTCCCTGGTAAACTCCTGAACTCCCTACCTTCTTCTGTATTTCCTCCTTCTTATGATGTGAACTCAAGAAGGAAGTTACGAGACACTTATCCTCTAATTTTGGGTGCCTGTTTTCACTTTCTTTAGGGACTGGCACCTCAGTGGGCCCTTTTGTACCATTTTTTTTTTTCATTCCCCTTAGCCAGTGCCTCTCTTACATAGAAATAAATAAATAAATAAAATAACCTCTAATCCCCCTACAGGAACACGACTCCTACCGCGCATTCCGTTCCCAAAATCTTAACATGAACATTGTGCTGGAGACCAAGACCATGAAGAACAACAACACCATCATCACACCGGTCATCGAGGCAATGTTCTATGGCAGCACCCTCAGGTATTGCTTCCTCTGATAGAATCTTTCCTCTTTATTCTTCTTGTCTTACTATTTTCTATCTTTTTTTCTGTTTTGAGTCATATAGCAAAGAGAAAATAAGCAAGATTATTTTTTTATTTATTTTTTTAGTTGTGTAGCAAAGAGAAAGTAAACAGATTTATTTTTCTATCTTTTTCTATTTTGAGTCATGTAGCAAAGAAAAAAAAAGCAAGATTAGCTTTTCCTATGTTTTTTCCAGTTTTGAATTATTGAGCAAAGAGAAAATAAGCAAAATTTCATCTTATTCCCAAATACTTATGAAATGAATTGAAAGTACTTGTTTATGATTTCGTCTTGAGATTAATAGTGTCTTTGAAGGACATCTCTTACAAAAAACAATAGCCTGCCTGTGAAAATTAAAGTCCTCAGACCACAGCCACACCCCTCATTAAAACATCAATATCTCAATGCTCCTCTTTTCATTCTTATCTCACCTTGTTCAATTTTTTTTTTTTCTTTTGAGTCACACAGCAAATAGAAACTAAGCAAAATTTTACCATATTCTCACAGCCTTACTCATTAAGACACTAAGATCCCAACACTCACTTGTCATCTTCCTACAGAACCTTTCCTATATTCATTCTTGTTCTCATTTTTTGTTTTGTTTTGAGTGATATAGTGAATAGAAACTAAGTAAAATTTTACCATATTCTCACAGCCTTACTCATTAAGACACTAAGATCCCAACACTTACTTGTCCTTCTTCTTACAGAACCTTTCCTATATTCATTCTTGTTGTCTCAGTTTTTTCTGTTTTGAGTCACATAGCGAATAGAAAGCAAGCAAAATTTTTCCATATTCCCACTGCCACACTCCTCATTAAAACACTAAGATCACATCACTCACTTGTCATCCTCCCACAGGTGGTTTGAGAATCTGAAGTTCATCCTGTCTGGCGTCACTCGTCCCACTCGCCGCGGTCCACTCTTCAATAACACCAAGGCGCGAAAACCTCAGCTCTCCCGACACTATGGCACTGTGCATCTCTCCATTTCCTTCCATGTGAGGCCCCAAACTCATATAGATACCCAGGCAGGCTCATGTATAAGTTATTCTGAGGCAGTTTTTGTTAGGAGGACCTTATTGTTTTTGTTTTGTGAGTTGTACATGGGTCATTACAAGTAGAGTTGCCAAGTTGGTCTCTGTTTTCTTCCATGTGAGACCCCAAACTGATACAGATACCCAGGCAGGATCTTTTTGTAAGGTATTCATAGGCAGTTTTTATCTGGAGGACTTCACTGTTTTGTGATTTGTACATGAGTTTCTAGACATGCCTTACTGTCAGGTATTCAAAGGCAGTTTTTTAATAGGAACACATAATTTTTTTTTGTGAGTTATGCATGGCTATCATTACAAGTAGTGTTGTTAGGAGGATGCCAAACTGGTGCTTACCTGAACACTTGTATTTGTAATCTGCATGGCCACACACAACTCAAATTTCATGCCTCACAAGATGCATTTCCCTCAGCGGTTTGATGTGCGGTACTGGATGTCAGTGGGGGTGAAGAAGGGGTTCCATCTCAGCGGGGAGCAGCTCTACCTCAGCTCTGGTAAGCCACATGTGCTGCCTGGTACTAGTGTGAAAAGTGAACTTGCTGGCAGTGGGGCACAAGGAATGTTGTATATCCTCGGTCTGTATGTTATTGGGAAAGAAGATTAGATTTGATTGTATAAGATTCAGATTTCGTGAAGCTTCCATTATTCATCTTCATACTCGTCTTGTACTTTATAATTGCTATGAATGGGATACAAGCTCTATCAATGGAGGGACACTGCATCTCCTCAGTCTGTGTATTGTTGGGAAAGGAGAACTCGTCTAATCATCTCTGTTGCCTTTGAAAATAGTCCTGTTGAGAGAGCAAAGCCTTGCCACAGAACACAACCACTGAATGATGATCTGTCCTAATAACTGACACAGAATTTTCCTTACATCACCCTTGTTATATTCCCAATACCCTTTAAGACCCATCACCACAGCCACCCAGTCAACCATTCATGCCACCACCTTGCCACAGAACACAACCTGACGCTGGTGCCGCTGAATGATGGCCTGAAGCACCGTCCTCGCAGCTGCTGGGAGGTGCAGTACCTTTGCTCTGAGCTTCGGCTGGCCCAGGTGTGGCTACAGAGTGCCATGCAGGAGTGTGACATCTATACTTCAGAGGAGCAGGAACAGGAGGTGAGGTGTGAGTGCCTGTGTGTGTGTGTGTGTGTGTGTGTGTGTTTAAAGATTTGAAATTAAGGTGTTTTAAGTTTATAATGCCTTGTGTTTTAATCTTTCTGGTTTTATAATTCAGTTTTATGTTATTTAGTTTTATTTTTGGGTTTTTAGAGGTTCACAATTAAGGCAAAGTTAATGAAGATGTGTTGTGTTTTGTTATCTATCAGGCCTTATTCTTGGACTGTCTCTGTTTCTGTCATTGTTCTCAAAGCTGTATTCCTATGATATTACATAAAGAGATTTAATTAGTGGTTAATAGACATCTACTTATCTGTGTGTTTGTGTGTGTGTGTGTGGAGGGTATAATGTATGTGTTTGAGAGTGAAATAGACAAAAAGAGAGTTTGCAATATGTAAGAGTCCCAGAGTACCAGAATTGAAGGAAAAGGCTTATGAAGAGTGACTGGAAGAAATGAGATTAACAACACTGGAAGAGAGAAGAGAAAGGGGAGACTTGATAACAATGTACAAATTAATAAACCATGCAGAAAAGGTAGACAGACAAGTTTTGGAGATGCATATGGATGAGGAGACAAAATGTATGAGAGGACATACAAAAAAGATGAAGAAGAGTAAATTTCTGAGTGACACTAAGGAATGTAGCTTCCTGTATTGAATCATTGATCTGTGGAATAGTTTACGTGAGGAAGTGGTTACAGCTGTCAGTGTTAGCAAATTTAAAAGGAAATTGAACAACTGCAGATATGAAGACAGGACAAATGAGCTTCTTGGACCCTGTACAATACAATTAGGTAAACACACACACACACACACACACACACACACACACAGCCAACCACTCATTCACCATACTCACCACAGGAATTGCAGGAGCCTATACCACCACCAGTTGAGAAATTCTACTTCCTCAATGTGAACAAGGTGGAGTATAAGAGGGAGACACCCACACCCACTCCCACCGACACCATGAATGACCCGAGCCAGCACGAACCCACCCATCGCTTGGTGGTGCATGACCTCAAGGTGACCCCTGCTGACCTTACTGATGCTTATAACCTTTTTTTTTTCTCAGCTTTTCTTCTTATTTTTGTTCATACAGTTGTGTTTTTTCATCATCACCTTTCATTTTTTTCTTCCTCTCCCTTCTCCTCCTTCTCTTCCTCATCTTTTCTTCTTTGTTTTGTTTATAAAGGTGTGTTTGTGTTTTCTGTTTTTCTTTTTCATCATGTTGTTGTTGTTGTTGTTGTTGTATTTTAGTGTTAGTCATATATACTTTAGTCTCTTCAATGTGTGTGTGTGTGTGTGTGTGTGTGTGTGTGAGAGTGAATCTGCAGCTTTCACACCAAAAACTCTACCAAAATACTCATAACTTCCACAAACTTCAAAAAGCATCCCTTAACTTCTTGTGTGTGTGTGTGTGTGTGTGTGTGTGTGTGTGTGTGTGTGTGTGTGTGTGTGTATACAGTCCACACAAACACACAACAAAACCCACAAATAAACCATCTCTCACTTCTCCTCTGAGTCGTAAATAAACAAACTCTTGCCTTTCCTCTGAGTCACAAATAAACAGTCTCAAGTCTCACCTCTGAGTCACACTGTTTGGTGTCTCCAGGGTGTGTGGACAGCAAACAACAGAGACATTGTTCTTGCCCTCTATGACTCCTGGACCAAGAGTCAACAGTTGAGGCGCAACCTGACCCCGGACATCATCAAGAACTACAACCCTGAGGCCACAACGACCACACAGAAACCTCGCAGCCGCTCCCTGGTGGAGAACACAGCGCAGGGCCTTGCCTCACCCACCTCAGCACTGCAGGTATTTATTTTTAATTTATTAATTTATCTATTTATTTATTTATTACTTATTTTCTATGTAAGAGGGGCATTGGCCAAGTAAAGAAAAAGTAAAAAATGTTATTCAAAATTAAAGGATAAGTGTCTTGAAATCTCTCTCTTGAAAGATTTTAAGTCATAGGAAGGAGAAAATACAGAAACAGGCAGGAAGTTCTAGAGTTTACCAGAGAAAGGAATGAATAATTAAGAACACTGGTTAACTTTTGCATTAGAGAGATGGATGGAATAGAGGTGAGAAAAATAGAGAGTCTTGTGCAGTGAGGCTGTAAACGTTAATAATCTTCACTCAGGTTCCACCAGTGCAGTCCACACCTTCCCCTATGACAAGGCTGCAGTCCGGCCATGCCCAGGCAATGCTGCAGCAGCTCATTGCAGAGGCAGACAACAACCAGGTGTGTGGATGCAGCAATCTTCTACTCATTGTAATGTTTGCAGAAATGGTGTTTGGTGTATTATGCTTCTCTATACATCTGCTCACATGCAGTATGACTACCTACTTGTCTGAATGTCTGTAATTAAATTCTTTATAGTATCTGACTTTCCATTTATTTATATATCTGTTTATATGTATTTTTATTTATTTATTTTTATCTCTCTCTTTTTTGTCTATTTGCATACCATACATAAACTTTACACACATAGAGTCATAACACTATGTCTGCCTCTATTTATCAATCTCGTCTCTTAACCAAACTCTTTATGTGTAACCTTGCATGCTTCTCTATCTCTGTTCATATGTTTTAATTAATCAACATCTTTATAAACTTTTGTATTGGTAAGTTCAATGAACTTCATGTTTCTCTATCTCTTTGTTCATCTGTTTTTAGTAATCTACATCTTTATAAACTTTAATATCAGTAAATGCAATGAATTAATCAACTTTTTTATATTCTTTTATATTGGTAAGTGGAATTAATCTGTATCCCTGTTTGTCTGTTTTTATTAATCAACCTCTTTATACCCATTCTTTTATGATCTATGTCTTCATGTTCTTTTGTATTGGTAAGTGAAATTAATCTCTCTATCCCTGTTCATCTGTTCTTTATCAATACCTCTTTATGTACTCTCCTGTCGGCAAGAGCAATGAGTGTCTCTATCCCTGGCTGTGTCCCTCAGGTGGCGTACAGCGAGGACTGCTCCAAGGAGATAGAGAGAGACCAGGTGCTGCACGGACTCAAGGCGTGTGCCAAGGATGACGTCATTCACCGCCGATGGCTCAGTGAGTGTTGCTCTTGGCTTCCTTGAGAGTACTGTGGGTAGAAGACTGGCTGAGAGGTGAAAGAAAAGTGTACCTGCACCTGTACCTCTTGAGAACTTGGATAACCATCTCTGTGGCCTTGGAAAATAGTCGTGGTGAGAGAGAGATAGCAAAACATTTCTGAATACAAACTTTATTTTATCTCACAGTTGAATTGGTGGACAGTCAGGTGCTCCTCAAAGGGTGCGAGTCACAGGGCTACGTGATCTTGAGTGCTGCCAAGTCACAGATCCACCAGCAGATCCACCGACCAGTTTGGCAGGACCATTCTCTTGTCACCAAGACCACCTGGGTCGGCTCCCTTCAGTGCATGCAGTATTATGCGACTGTCAGTGCTGGGGACAAGGAGACACAGATGGGTAAGTGTGGTGTGGTAGGTGGTATGGTATGATGCTGTGGTGGATGTGTGGTGGTGTGGTAGGTTTGTAGATGTGGCACTGTGGTAGATGGGTGGGTGTGGTGCTGTTTTGTGTGTGTTTGTGTGTTTGGAGGAATGAAAGATTTGTCTGTGTGTGTGTGTGTGTGTGTGTGTGTGTGTGTGTGTGTGTGTGTTGTGATATATAATATTTTACTCTTGTTTATCTATACTCTGGTAGTAGTAGTGATAGTAGTAGTAGTGGTAGTAGTTGTAGTAGTGGAAATAGTAGTAGTTGCAGTGATTTTTTTAGATATTAGTAGTGACTTTGGTGAATTAACTACTACTACTACTACTACTACTACTACTAACACCACTAAGCACCACTAAACACCACATCCAAACACAGATACCATCACTTCAAAAAAATACCACCACCGCCACCACCACCACCACCACCACCAACAACAACAGCAAGAACAACAACAACAACAACAACAACAACAAACATCACCACCTCTTCTCTCCTCTTTCCTGCCACAGACAACATCATGTGGCTGACAATGGAGAACATCATAGAGAAGGACGCGCAGGTCATCAATGAAATAACAGACATTGTGGGTAGTGGCCAGTCTGTGGGAGGTGTTGTGTCGCAGACTGTTGGCACCATGGACGAGGGGGATGATGAGCTGCAGGTGAGAGAGAGAGAGAGAGAGAGAGAGAGAGAGAGAGAGAGAGAGAGAGAGAGAGAGAGTGCAGAAATATACCATTAATAAAAAAAGATCACCACTTCAGGGTTGGATGATAAATAGTTTGTCTTTGGGTCTGTCAGTAGTGTTGGCAGCCCTGTTTGCTTCATATAAATGGTTGAGTTGCTATATGTTACAGTGTAGGGGGGATATGTTCCTACTTGGCACCTCTCACACCAGTGGTACCAACCAAGGGTAACAAAATATATATACAAAAAGGCCCACTGAGGTGCTAGTCTTGAAAGAAGAGCCAAAGGGTTAGCCAGAATTAAAGTTAGAAGTAATTGGAAACCTCCCTCCTGTGAATACTCAAGTCTTAGGAAGGAGGAAATACAGAAGCAGGCAGCCCTACAGCCTCAGCGTATTGTGTCTTCCTACCCTCTTATGTACTACTGCCACTCAGAACCTCAGCGTATTGCCTTCTTACCCTCTTGTATACTCCTGCCACTCACAGCCTCAGCGTATTGTGTCTTCCTACCCTCTCATATACTCCTGCAATCCACAGCTTCAGCGTATTGTGTCCCGTTGCAACTGTAGCTTCTTCTACGTGTCATACGGCGAGACTGACCTTGACATGTCAATGTTGGAGGAGGTGCAGGCGCCATTACCAGAGGACGAACTGTGGAACCGCAATGTGGAGGCAGTGGACACCTTCACTCTTGCCCATGAGGACCTGTGTGCCAGTACCAACTCCCTGCAGGTGCTCAAGACTTTTCCTCCTTTTAATAGTGTATATCTCCTTTTGATAATGTATAGATCTTGTGTGTGTGTATTCTGCAGTCTTATTTATTTATTTATTTATTTATTTATTTATTTATTTATTTATTTTTATTTATTTTTTTTGGGGGGTTGTGTTTTGCGTATTGTGTTTTTCTTATTTTACGTAACACTCTCTCCTCATCACATCATCAGATTTTTACCTTCATTACATCCTTCCCTCCCTCACAAACTCTCCTCACCACTTCATCAAATTTTTCCCTCTAGTACATCATTCCTTCTCTCCCACAATCACATCTTCTCCATGGCACAGTTTTCTCTTCACAGTAAATCCTTCCTTCCCCTCACAAACATACACTCACCACATCATCAAATTTTTACCCCCAGAATATCCCTATCTATTCCCTTCCCTCCCCACAAGCACACACTCTCCTCATTACATCATTCTTCCTCCTAGTACATCCCCCTCTCTTCTCTCCCCCCCCCCTACCCACAAACATACACTCAGTTCTTCCTTCCTAGTACATCCTTCCCTCCCACACAATCACACACTCCTCACCACACCATTCCTCCACAGTATAACATGGTAGTGGACATCCTGAACAATCTGCTTCTGTACGTGGACCCCAAGAAGAAAGAGGCCATGGAAGCTGTGGCCAGGATGAGGTTCCAACTGCAGCTGTATTCCTGTGAAGACCAACGCAAGCCTATCATTCGCCTGCAGAACCAAGTCAGGTGAGAGAGAGAGAGAGAGAGAGAGAGAGAGAGAGAGAGAGAGAGAGAGAGAGAGAGAGAGAGAGAGAGAGAGAGAGATTTTATTACCTATATGCACTTTTCTCTTTACTTTCTATCATTGCAGTAAGTTTACGAGTATATGTTCCAGAGAGAGAGAGAGAGAGAGAGAGAGAGAGAGAGAGAGAGAGAGAGAGAGAGATTTCATTATATGTGTTTTTTGTTTACTTTCTATCAGTGCAGAATGTTTATAAAAAAAATATCTAAAGAAATCTGTACCTTGGAAATAAAAAAAAAATAAAAAAATAAAAAAATACCAATAATAACCTTTGTATCCTGATTTTTGCATTGAGGCACCACTTAATAAACAACAATAACAAAAATAAAAATACAATGAGATAACAAAACCCAACAGTAACTTTCTACCATATTTTCTGTGTTAAGGTACCACTTGTCACAGCTGAGGAGTCTGGAGAAGGAAGTGTATTTGGTGCAGAGGCAGCTGGACAAAGACCCAAACAATATACAGAGGAGGGCGGAAAAGAAGGAGCTGGAGGAACAGGTGAGTGTATTGCCAACCTGTATGTGTGTGTGTGTGTGTGTGTGTGTGTGTGTGTGTGTGATATCATGTTCTGTTTATGTGTTATAGTATCTTAGGTGTTATTTGTTTATGTTTGTCTGTCAGTGAAGTGAGATAATGTACCTTTGATTCTTGCATTAGGTTAGTTAATCAGTTTTTTTTTTTTTTCCTTACTCTTTTTTTCCTTCAGTTCATTCAAGCAACAAGTCAGTAAAACCTTCATTTGTTTTCCTTCTTGCTCTGTTTTCCTTCAGTTCATTCTAGCAATGAGTTCTTTTCTTCTTACTTTTTTCCTCTATTCATGCAACAAGCCAATAAATCATGCAGTTCTTTTTCCTTTAATTCATTTGTGCATTTTCCTTCTTACTCTCTTTTCCTTCACTTCATTCATACAACAGGTCAATAAATCATAACATTCCTTTTCTTCTCACTCTCTTTTCTTTCACTTCATTCAAGCAACAAGTCAAAAATTATACAGTTCTTTTCCTCTTTACTCTCTTTTCCTTCATTTCCTTTCCTTCTTACTCTCTTTTCCTTCACTTCATTCACACAGCAAGTCAATAAATCGTAATCCTTTTCTTCTCACTCTGTTTTTCTTCAGTTTATTCATGCAAGATAATAAACCATGCAATTATTTTCCTTCTCACTCTTTTTCCTTCAGTTTCTTTCCTTCTTACTCTCTTTTTCTTCAATTCATTCATGCAGCAAGTAAAAAATATTATATAGGTCTTCTTGATCTCACTCTGTTTCCCTTCTTACCCTCTCTGTGAATCATTATACATTTGATCTGACAGGAATCCTTCACACAGGTGTCAAGTTGCAAGGAGCAGGTGAACAGCCTGAGCGAGGAGCTGGCTCTACGTATTCACTGTTACAACGAAACTCAGCTGTCAGCCAACCACAAATTGACGGCTGTGGGGGGCGACAAGCAGGTGTGTGTGTGTGTGTGTGTGTGTGTGTGTGTAGAGAGAGACAGTGAGAAAACAAACAAATAGAGACAAAGAAAACAAAGAGCATCATAATTAAAGTAAGAAATAAGGTGTTGAAATGTTTGAAAATTCAGTTTATAGTGTGTTTGTTGAGAGAGAGAGAGAGAGAGAGAGAGAGAGAGAGAGAGAGAGGGTGGGAAAACAAGTAGAGATTAACCAAAGAAAACAAGATTAACCAAACAAAGCATGACAGCAAATAGTCCCATGCTCCCTGTCCCTGCCACACAGATGAAGGTGATCCGCATGAACGAGGTGTACTTCCGCAAGGCGCAGTGGAGGCTGACTGAGGCGGATGGCCAGCTGGGGATTGCTGACCTGGTACTCTCAAACTTCCTGTGAGTGTCTTTTATTTATTTATTTATTTATTTATTTTTATTTTTATTTTTTATTTATTTTTTGGCAGGAGCTATAATTTTCTTATCTTCTAGTTTTTTTTATTGTAAACTCACATTTTGCCATTTTATTTTTGCATTTTTGAGCTTTCCTCATAATGGCATGCCACAAGAATATTTCAAGCTAAACTAAGAGTAGATCTATGGTCATTAAAATTCTGTTGCCCCCTTTGTCAAGCCAAAATTGAACTGAATATCAAGCTAAGAGTAAATCTACACCTCTTCAAATCCAGCCGCCCCATCTCTCCCTCTGTGATCAGGTACACCAAGAAGACCAATGCAGATGACAGTGGGGAGCACCTGCTGGAGTTGGGCTACATCACCATGAGGAACCTGCTCCCCAACCAGCCCTACCAGGAGGTTCTTATGCCCTCAGAGCTGCAGGCCAACATGCCTGTGGACCGCCAGGTGGGATTGTCTTGTTTCACAGGGGTATGCTGATGAGACTTACTAGGGTTTTATAGTGCTTTGTTAAATTATTGATCTAGAAGGCTTTTTTGGAATGTTTTGTTTACTCAATTATTTTGTTTGAAGGGACAATTGATAAGACTAGATTTTGGGAATTGTTTAGTTAGTGATCTGTCAAATAATGGGTCTTGTCTTCTTTCAGAGGACGCTACGAATCTATTGCCGCGAGAAGCCTCCGTGTGGTGGAATATCCATCATTGAACACTTTGAGATCAATGTTGTGCCTCTGAACATTGGTGAGTCAAGTCTTGCCATCCTGTTTTTCTGTTATACCATGTCATTGTATTCCCTCTGAGCACTAATAACTTGGCCCTCCCTTCATTATACCCATTTTCTGATATTACAGAGCTTTAAAAGAAGATTAGATAAATATATAAATGGAAATGCTAAGTGGAAATAGGCAGGCTTGCTTCATATAGGGACTGCCACATGTAGGCTTGATGGCTTCCTGCACCAACCCTTATTTTCTTATGTTTTTAACTCCCCTTTTTGTTCCCCTGCAGCCCTGACGTACCAGTTTTTCAAGACAATGATGAAGTTCTGTTTCCCGGACAATGCCACAGAGGAGGAGTTTTCAGGCAGGGAAGTTGGCACCAGTAAGTCTGTGGAGAAGGTGGTAAAGAAAGTAAGGCATTGCTGTACCTTCTTATTGACTTGCTTGCTTATGTAAGGGAGCTACTGGCCAAGGGTGACAAAATAAGTAAAAAGTAAAATGATAAATAAAGTGAATAAATAAGGTAAATAAATAAAGAACAGTGAGGTGTCCGTCTCCCAAAAAAGGTCAAAAGGTCAGAAGTCTAGTCTAATTATTATCCTGTTATTCTTATTTTCTTCATGCCTTTTTTAATCTATTTCTATTACATTCTACTGTTGCATTTATCCTTCTGCTCTCATCTATCCCTCCCACACTCCTTACATGTTTTTTTTTTCTTTTTTCATCTATTTCTATCATATTCTACTAATGTATCAAGCCCTTTGTCCCCTCCTGTCCTTTCCACACTCCTTGCATACTTTTAATCTATTTCTATCACATTCTAGTTGTTGTTATTATTTTTATTATTGCACTAGATTGTCCTCCTCTCTACCTGGCTTGTGTGTGCTGAGGTCAGGTAAATGTGGATGTTAAGAAGATTTATTTAATATTCATATCTGGAGGATGTACAGAGGGATACATGTATATAGGAGAGATTGTACATATCTTATTCATTATCTGTGTAGCATTACTATTACTCTTATTGTATGTATATGTGTTTTCTTTTTAAGTATAAAGTATAACACACTTTTTTTTTTTGTACTCAACAGACCCAAGCACACGTGGCAGCAAGAAACAAGCATCTCTGAGGAAATCACACAAGGAATCCAACTTTTATGTCTCACTTCAAGACAAAGATGATGTGGAGATTATGAAGGTGTGTGTGTGTGTGTGTGTGTGTGTTTATGGTTCAATGGTACATCATTTAGTTTAATTTTTCAGTTTTTAGAGATTCACAATCAAGGCAGAGTGAAGGTGTTTCTCTTTCACTGCCCTTGCCTATGTTCTCTCATCCCCTGCATCTCTCCTCATCACAGCAACGCGCTGAGCAGAACAAGCTCTTCGTGTACATCAAGATCCCTGAACTGCCCGTCAAGTTGAGCTACAAGGGCAAGAAGGAGAAGAACCTGGAGGACGTGACCATGGTGCGGCTGGTCATCCCCACCCTGGAGTACCACAATGTCACCTGGACTTGGCTGGACTTCCTCATGGCCATCAAGCAGGACTCCAAGACTGCCCTCCTCTCCCAGGTGCTTATTTGCATGGCTGCTGTTGATTTTAATATTAATTTATCTTTCATGTAAGAGGGGCATTGGCCAAGGTTGACAAAAAGAATGGAGAAAAAAAGGCCCATTGAGGTGCCAGTCTCAAAAGAAAGTTCAAAAGGATCATCCAAAATTGCAGAATAAGTGTCTTGAAACCTCCCTCTTGAAAGAGTTCAAGTCATAGGAAGGAGGAAATATAGAAGCAGGCAGGGAGTTCCAGAGTTTATTAGAAAAGGCATGAATGACTGAGAATACTGGTTAACTCGTGCATTAGAAAGGTGGACAGAATAGGGATGAGAGAAGGAAAAAGTCTTGTGCAGTGAGGCCATGGGAGGAGGAGAGACATGGAGCTAACAAGATCAGAAGATCAGTTAATGTGAAAATACCAGTTGAAGATAACAAGAGATACAACACTGCAGCAATGAGAGAGAGGCTGTAGACAGTCAGTTAGAGGAGAGGAGTTGGTAAAATGAAATGCTAATTGATACATATCCCCAGCCATCACATCAATCCCTCAGTCCCTCTTGAAACCTGATCTTAACCCACTGTTTTCCCTGCATGCCTTCCATTGCAGGCCATCAGACACAAGCTGAAGATAGCACACTTGAGATCCGATGATGCAGCAGCCCCTAACGAAGAGGAGAAGGCAAGGCTACTTCTCGGCAACAAGTTGATGGTAAGTTTTGATGCAAGACAGTGGCAGTTAGTCCTCATTTTACCTCTCTTTCATCTCTTGTCTATCCTTTATTTCTTATTTCTTTTTCTCCATTCTTTCATTTTTAAACAGTGGTAGTCAGTCCTCATTTTTTTTTTATCTCTTTCATCTTTTGTTTATCCTATTCCCCTCATTTCTTATTTCTTTTCCCATTCTGTCATTCCTTAATAACATCAGTCAGTCTTCATTTTTACTCTCTTTCATCTTTTGTCTCTTTTATTAACTTATTTCTTCTTGTTTTCCCATTCCTTCATTCCTAAACATAGTCCTACTTTCTTTTCCTCCTCCTCTTCATTGTGTTTATTCATTTACTTCATCTTTCCCTCCCTCTTCAAACCTCAAATCATATTACTCTTTTCTTGATGCTAGCAATTCAGTTCAGCCTTCTAATAACATTAAATAACCTTGTAAGAACCAATGAATCTATGTAATCTTATATCACAAGTCACTTATACACCCTCTCTTCCTCTCTCTACAGCCTCCAAAGTCTAAGACAACCAAGAAGAGTCTATTTAAGTTCAACAGATAGCCCGCCAGCCTGCCCAGCTACACCTCAAGGCGCAGAAGCGAATGATAGCAGTGAATGCATTCCTTCGTCTTTATGTTCCTATTGTAAAGTGTCTGTGGGAGTGGAGAGGGTATGCTGTAATGTAGAGCAGTATATCAGCACTTTTATCCTGCCAGTTTAAGTTAGATAGAATTCAGGGGAATGCAATGAAAAGAGTATAATTGCAGGTAATTCTTGTCCAGATGAGGTTTTTCAGACCTGTGATTTAACCCTTTCACTGCTCCTGTACACAAATCTTCTGCTTCATTGCCTCTAACCTTTTTTAGACGCTTCATAACTATTTTTCCGGTGTAAAAAGGCAATATTAACCTAATGTTTTCCCTCTTTTCTCTGCTGTGTGTCCATCCAAACAATTTTTACAGTTAAGTAAATTTTTACGGTTAAGTAATATAGCGTTAAGTGGTGTAGTGGACTGTTTGGGACTTATCAGATGGTACTGTGGATTGCTTGACTGTTAATCCACCCCATAACACATTCTTTATTCACCTCAAGGTAGCACAATCTTATTTTTAAGTCACTTCCACCCATGAAGATCCCTCATCAATTAATTCCTTCTGTATTAAGTTCGTAACCTAATATACAATTTACCGTGGAATTATATTTGGGGAATCTTGTGGGTGGAATGCTCAATGGGGGAAGATTTATCTGAGGCAATGTACACGCTATTTTTTTTAAGGGAATTCCACCCCTGAAGATCCCACATGAATTGGTTCCTTTTGTATTAAATTCGTAACCTAATATTTAATTTATCGTGGAATTATCTACGGGGAGTCTTATGGGTGGAATGAAGGGAAAGTACAGTTTATTCCTTAGTGTTGTGAAAAGTAACACTACCACATTCTTCCCTCACTTCCTACAACGATTCTCTCCCTAACGTAACTTATCAATGAATTATCTATGGAAAATCTTATGGGTAGACTGTTCAAGGGGGAAGATTTAGCTGAGGGAATGTACAGTATAATCCTTAGTGTGGTGGAAAGTCATGGTCTTCCTAACACATTCTTCCCTCACTTCCTCCCTGACTTTCTCATTGAACATAAGCATAATTTGTAGATACCTCTCATGTGCATGGTGGGGAGAGTGTTGCCTCAGTGCACTGTAATGAGCAGCTCTCTGTTGCCTCTTCTGTATTGGTGCTTCTACTTTTTCTTTCCCTGAATATAGATAAAACTCTCACCATTGCACCTCAGTATTATATTTCTGACAATATTGGTGTTGTGCATGACTACTACTACAACTACTACTACTACTACTAATAATAATAATACCACTACCACTACCACTACTACTACTACTACTACTACTACTACTACTACTACTACTACTACTACTACTACTACTACTACTACTACTACTACTACTACTACTACTACTACCACAAATAACATAAGGCTAGATATGCTTTTGCTGTGACATATTGCTGTTTACAATATTCAGCTTTACTCTGTGATTTAGTTATAAAGATGATTGAGATCAGATTGTGTATATGAATGTGTGTGTGTGTGTGTGTGTGTGTGTGTGTGTGTGTGTGTGTGTGTGTGTGGGTCAAGGTTGTGTAACTCATCATCAAGTCAAGCTCATGGCATCACTTAGCAATCTCTTTAAACCAATGTGAAATGCACACTTCATTCTTTCACTTATTCATCTCACTACACAGTTCTCATTCCCCACAGGCATCAGTGAATACCGTAACCCTTTCATTGCAGGACAAATATTTTCCTAAATCCACCTGTGACTTTTTAGACAGTTACTTATATGCTGTAGCCTCTTAAATTGTTAAATAGCTAGAAAAGACTAAATTTACCCATCTCTTTTTTTCTATATTAATGCAAATAATTTTTACAATACTTTCATGGAAAACAAGGGAAGATTATAGCAATGGAAGGGTTAACAATCATATATAGTCACACACCTCCTCGTCCTTTCCCAGCAGGAGGGGAGTGCATGCAAACAGTCACAACATTGCTTCTTGCCACAGACAGTCTAAGGCGGCGTCACACAAGTATTGTTCCTCACCCCACACCTCACACACCTCTGTTCTTCCACCTCATGTCATGCACTGTTGCTCAAAGTAGCTGTAGGTGACTTAGTATGGTAATTGTAATAAGTGTGTGTGTGTGTGTGTGTGTGTGTGTGTGTGTGTGTGTGTGTGTGTGTGTGTGATACATTGACAGTTTGTTATGTGTGTGTTTCGTCTTTTGTTCTTGTGCACACTCTGAATTTTGTGCCCTGTATGAATCTTGTGTTTAATTCTTATATGTTTATGATAATTTAAAGACCTACTAAGATTTAGGTGGGCATGAATGATTAATTTTATGTGAATTTGTAATGATGAGCTTAAGGAAAATTGTACCTTCCTTTTATTGTTATTTTGAAGGGGAGTTTATGACACATGTACAGGTGATGTGTGTGTGATATCAGATGTAAGGCAGCAACACTATGTAATTGGAAAAAAATGTACAGCTGTTGATAAGGCATTGGAAAGGTACTCCACTACTTTTATCCTATTGTGAAGAGCTGGCAGGGGTCCTGAAGAATCCAGTAAGGAGGATGGATGCAAAAGAATACATATGAATAGAGAAATGTATATACACAGACCTCTCAATTGGCTGTGTAGATAGAATGAGATTTATACATAGAGGGAAGAACTGAAAAAGAGACAGGTGTGGCTAATACAGTGATGAATATATAGAAGAAAGGACTGAAAAAGAGACTAGTGTAGGTGTTGCAGTGGTTAATACCGTACTTTATGTAAGGAATATATATTTTAAACTGATTCAAGCTGAAAGATTATTAGAGAATATGAAGAGTAATGGAAAAACTAGACTAGCATGATATAAAAAGAAAGAAAAAAATGTATAAGGAAGTAGATAGACTGAGGTGAAGGTAGATAATATGTTAGGAAATAGAAAGATTGAGGTGAAGTGTTTGGGAAATAGATAAAGGTGAGATGAAGAGAGATAAAAAAAATATAGACTGATAAAAGAGAGTGTAAAGAAAAGGAAAGGAAATTTCAACTGGGACATTAAAAAAAAAAGACCTTGTTTTGTGAATGAAAACATAAAGTGAAGGGAAGAGAAATGTATAGACAGAAATGTATAAATGAGATTAGTAAAGTACAGTAGAGTAAGCAGAATAAATACATAGTTGTTTATAAGGCAGAAATAAATAGGGAAAAAAACAAAGGTATATTGAAAAGACCAGCTATTGTATGCAGTATGTGAATGCATATATGTATAGATGAATGAGATTAGTAAGGTACAATAGTAAGGAAAATAAATACACAATTATAAGGCAGAAATAAAACACAGATAAAATTGAAAAGATCTGTTACTGCATTTTTTTATTTTTTTATTTTATTTATTTTTTTTTAATGTAAAAGAGACACTGGCCAAGACCAAGACCAACTCAAGTGCCAGCCCCAAAAATTGAAGTAAAAAAAAAATGAAAGAATGCCAGTGAACGCATATATGTCAATGGCACATAACTGAGAGGCTGTGCAGTGTGTAGTGGGGCAATGTGCACTTTGTAACTTCCTGGTTCTCTCCTGCAACAGTGTAGGAGTGTGTATCAGCACGGCAGCCTCTCTTGCATATGCATCTTGTCTTCCATACACACACACACACACACACACACACACACACACACACACACACACACACACACACACACACACACACACACACACACACACACACACACACACACACACACACACACTTGTAGATAATATGTAAACTTTATTTGTATATTTCTGTGTATGGAAAGTATTGCTGTAGTAATATTCTGTAGACCAAAGATACATATTTATACTACATATCTGTATTCTCATCAGGTTATGTATTAATTTTAGAGAGAGAGAGAGAGAGAGAGTTATGCAGATGCTCCAGGGAAGAAATATGCTCTTGTAATCCACCAAAACTATGATTAATTTGAAATATCTTGAATGCTCTCTAGAAAAAAAATGTCAAAATGAAGAGCCAAGTTTTTCTTTGCAGCATCAACAGCATCCCATTAATATATAGTCTTGTTATGTCATGCAGGGGTCAAAGGTTGTTTTAATTCACTTTTTTTGGTATTAGAGTATATGTGAAAAATGTGTAATGCAGAGAAGATGAGGAATTGAGAAGAGGAATAAAAAAGTCATTAATGGGCAGAAAATTTATCTTGTTATGTCATTTAAGCTTTTTCATGGTATTAAGAGTATATGTGTTGGAATATAGAGTGCTGGTAAGGAAAAAAACTGTAATGTAAAGATGAGGAAAAACTGAGATGAGGAATAGAAAAAGTAATTAATGTGCAGAAAATTTGTCTTGTTATGTCATTCAGAGGGTCAAAGATATTTGTATTTGCATGATTTTGTTGGAATATACAGTGGTGGTGGTAAGGAAAAGAATATGTAATGCAAACATGAAGAAAAATTGAGGTTATGAGTAAAAAACAAACAAAAAAACATTCACATGCAGAAAATTTGTCTTTTTTGTCATTCAGGGGTCAAAAAAAATCTCATTTAAGCTTTAATTGTATTTATTTATTTATTTATTTATTTTTGGTATTAGAGTATATGTGACTTGTGTTGGAATGCACAATGGTAGGAAGGAAGGTGAATGTATAATGCAGAGAAGATACTTGAGGAAAATTTGAGATAGTTAAGAAAAAAAAAAATTATATGTGAAAGATCTCAGAAATGAAAAGATAAGTAAACCTGGGATGAGGAATGAAAAATTAATAATATGTAAAAACTTGAGAAGTGAAAAAAAAAAAACTTATGGAAAGGCCTGATGTCAGAGAAAAAAAATTGAGAGAGAAATGAAGAAAAGCCAAGAAGGAAAATAAAAAGAAACTGACAAGTGGAAAAGCTGAGGGGAAAACCAGGAAAATTTGGAGAAATAAAATAATGTGAGGAAAAAATATGAGAAAGGAATGAAGAGAAGCTGAGGAGAAAATATTAAAGAAAGTCAAACAAAAATCACAGAAGGAAATTGAAGAATAGAGAATGAGGAAATAAGTAATAAAAAGAAAAAACCTTGAAGGAAACTATTCAAGAAAAAAAATATTCGAAAGGTGAAGGAAACTTAAGAAATGGAAATGGGAAAATAAAGAGATTTAAGAATGGAAAGAGGAAACATGAAAAAGAAAAGAAAAATGACAAAGAAATAGATGAATTAAAAAACTCGAATACTGGATAGGAAAATTGGAAATGACTGTCTGTCTGTCCAAATGAATGCCTTGTAGAAATTATAATGATAAAATGTCATTATTATTATTATTATTATTATTATTATTATTATTATTATTATTATTATTATTATTATTATTATTATTTAGTTGAGTTAACCTTTTCACTCCCAGATAAAGTAAGTGTGTGTGTGTGTGTGTGTGTGTGTGTGTGTGTGTGTGTGTGTGTGTGTGTGTGTGTGTGTGCCCCAGCATACACATATACATCCCTGCCTGGTGCCTGTATACATACATTTGACTGGCATAAAGATAAGAAAAACATAACTGTGATATGTATGTGTGTATATTTCAGTGTATAAAAAATTGTGTAGGGGATGTACGTACGTATGTATTAGTATATCAACTCTTCCAGCGCTGATAATTACCTCAACACACACACACACACACACACACACACACACACACACACACACACACACACACACACACACACACACACACACACACGTTATAGAGCTTCTAGTATAAATATATAAGCTCTACTACACCCTGCACCAACACTAGAGCTTCCTGTGTCTCTCAAAGCTCTATCACATTCTAGGATACTTTAAATCTTGCCCTTTATATCGATACTTTTTGTAACCAACTATGCACTCAGTTTTAGTCACTGATTTCTTGCCATTTATATCAGTATTGGTAATGTTTATATATATTATAATGTTATGTGGAGAGAGAGAGAGAGAGAGAGAGAGAGAGAGAGAGAGAGAGAGAGAGAGAGAGAGAGAGAGAGAGAGAGAGAGAGAGACGTGCCCTGGTGTGATAAATTAACATACTTGGAACTATAGTGAAATCTCTCTCTCTCTCTCTCTCTCTCTCTCTCTCTCTCTCTCTCTCTCTCTCTCTCTCTCTCTCTCTCTCTCTCTCTCTCCAGGACCTCCTATCACTTACCAGTAGATTAAGGTGACGATACATACACGAAATAGCATAATAAGGCGTCTCTCTCTCTCTCTCTCTCTCTCTCTCTCTCTCTCTCTCTCTCTCGTCATGGGTGTATAATCTTACCATTCATGTCACAGCGTTTACCAAGACTCGGTAAAATGAATAGTGTTATTGTTTTACGGTCAAGAGCTGAGTGGAGGAACCAGCGGCAGGTGAAGGTATTTGTTATATAAGCAAGATTTTTAAGTTTTTTTTTTTGTGATTCTTTTCTTGTGCATTATTATTGATATGGTATTCAGTGCTGTTATTTGTATTATGATTGCAGATTTGTTATTATTATCATATTATTGTTAAACTATACGCCCGATATACAAGTACGTATTTTTTTTCTTTTTTCTCAATGTATACGGTACGAAAGAACGAGATCTGATTGCTGACTTTGATAATGAATGAACGCACCTCTCAATAAACGAGTAATTTAACACCACCGGAGTTTCAGCCTTCACCCCAACCTGTCCGTTAATTAGTTTCCGCGGGCAGGTGTGTGGAAGTGTGTGTGTGTGTGTGTGAGAGGAGTTCCGTTTGGTTTGATCCTTTCCTCAACGCTTCCTGCTTGAACACAATTCCTCTGCGGTGATGCGGAGGAATGTGGGCGTGCGGGCGAGAGAGTGGGATTATGGGCCTTATTACCAGGACTCTCTTCCCAGCCCGGGGGTGGTGGAGGCGGAGCGCGGGGGGGGAGGAGGACGAGGCGTAACCTAAATTGCGAAGGTCATCGACTCTGTGTGATGATAGACTCTGGAAATGTGTTAAATAAAAGACTTAAACGCCCCAACACTGATCCAGGTGTACATTCGTGTTTGTTTTGTGGATTAGCATGTACTCTGGAAGCGGCCTCGTGAGACGAACATTCCGTTTTCTTAGAGAATGCGCAGTCAGTCTTAAGAATGTTTTGGTCAGTCGCCGCAGGCAGCAGGTGGAGCTGTGCAGGGCGGGACTCCGTCACCTCACTATGTAAACACTTGAAATAACTCACGTCTGACAACACAACGCCGCACGCTTCCCATTAATACCGAGACGATTAGAAATAACACTCACTTATACATTTCTTTTGCCGATAACATCAAGAAACACAAGATGAAATAGAGACATGAGATAAGGTGGCGCCCCCCTTCATCGCTCCTCCCCCTGGCGGGCAGGTGCGAGGTGCTGGAGCCCGCGACCCTCAGTTCCCTGTGAGACTCAGTGAAGTGAGGGTGACAGGCCGTCGGTGCTGCTGGCTCGGGTGTTGATCTCTCCACAATAATGCCTTGTTCGGCAATCACGCTGTCCCTGGCGACGATATGCGCCGTGGTGTCTGTGGCGCTGCTGGCCATCGCGTTCGGCACAGACAACTGGCAGTACATCAACGTGAACAGGATTGCGATAGAGGTGAGAAGAAAGGCGGTGGTGGTGGTGGTGGTGGTGGCGGCGGCCCTTCGTCCCTCTCCCTCTTTCCCTCCCCCAAGTCGCCCCAACCCACACACGGCCTCCTCCACGCCCATTCCCGCCCGCACCCCCTCCCTCACCCCCTAGAACACCCTCCCCACCTTCCCCCTCCCTTAACACACGCACACACACACGCATGCACCCGGAAACGCAAGCACTCATGAAGGGGTCTTGAAAATGTTTCGTGTGTGTGTGTGTGTGTGTGTATGTGTGTGTGTGGGGTTAGAATGTTTGCAAAGGTAGAGAGGCCTAATTGTTGGGATGGGAAATTATAAGTTGTGGTTGTGATGGTTGTGTTGCTGCTGTTGTTTTTATTCGTCTTTGTTCTTCTTGTTCCATTTTTTCACGTATTTGTTCTTGTTATTCCCCTTCTTATTCTTGTTATTCTTGTTCTTCAGTTGGTGGTAGAAGGAAGTAGAGCAAAGATTAACTGTTGACAATGGTTTGGTTGTTATATCACGAGAATAAGCTTACGTAGTGCCATTTAAACCTACAGTAGTGTGTGTGTGTGTGTGTGTGTGTGTGTGTGTGTGTGTGTGTGGTTTTGTATCAGGTATTACAAAAGATACGAGTGTAGTACGAATAGAAGCAGTGACAGTAGCAAAAACTAATGTCAACAGTTTAGTAGTAGTAGTAGTAGTAGTAGTAGTAGTAGTAGTAGTAGTAGTAGTAGTAGTAGTACCAACCTAAATACCAACTCGGACCGTCATCTCAGCAAACTCGGACCATTCTAAACGACCTACTTTGGCCATTTTTTATTAAATTTTGAACCATCATAGCAGTGCAGCGATGGTAATGGTTAATTCCCTCACGGATACAAGACATTAATCCTTCCAGTAGTAGTAGTAGTAGTAGTAGTAGTAGTAGTAGTAGTAGTAGTAGTAGAATATACAAGGATACCCACTCCTCGGTTACCTTTCCTTCCTTTAATTACTTATTCCCTTATATGGCAACAACGGTAACTATCTTGTATCCGCAAAGAAAGGAACTCCCATTTGTCTCGTAACCACAGTAGTAGTAATAGTAATAGTAGTAGTAGTGGTGGTAGTAATAGTAGTAATGGTATTAGTAGCGATAGTAGTAATAGTAGTAGTAGTTAAGTAATTAGTAGTCGTTAAGTATGACAACTATTTTCAACTTACCTCCTGTCATTTATTCTGTTTAGTGATAAGGAAGGAAAGAAACGAGCATCTGTTTATTAATGGGAGAAAGAAACTAGCATCGATAATCTGTAACAAGGCAGAATATAACTTTTTTTTTTAGAAGCACCATTCTGCGTTCGCCTATGGTCTCCACAGTCTCATCTATCCTACAATAAACTCCTTTTTTAATAAACTCTAACTACATTCATAATAATAATAAAAAAAATAAAATAAAACTCGATATTGCGGCCTAAACGATTTGGCATGAATTACGTGACACGAGATGTGGTGGTGGTGGTGGTGGTGGTGGTTCTTACTGGTTAGGCGCCCCAGGAGGGAACCCGCAATGCCAGCACGCCAGTCTCAGAAAACAGCAACTATACGGCAACCGTTACGTATGAACTTGGACTGAAAAATGTGCTATATAAGTACAAATAGAATAGAGGGTAGTACTAGTAGTAGTAGTAGTAGTAGTAGTAGTAGTAGCAAAAATTAAAAAAGGCTCTATTTCGTAGTGAGTGTTTATTAATTAACATATTAGACATTAACAATTACCTTTTATAATGATGTGTAAAACCTTAGCTATAGTATAAGATTATAAAACAGATAAAATATTCCTTAACAGTAAATAAAAGCAATCAAAATCATTACAGATAAAAAGTAGTAGTAGTAGTAGTAGTAGTAGTAGTAGTAGTAGTAGTAGTACCAGCAAAGCACTGTCCACATCACATCACAGTACATCACACAGCCCCGTATTCAGACTATTCGCTCTCTCACCACGACTATTTTCCTATTTTCCAATGCCACAGAGCTGATCAGCAAGGTTTTCATGAGTGTTTCTCCTGCTAACACTGTATAGATCTCAACCTGCCACTAGAACCATAAAAAAAAAACACCCTTAAAAAACCTATGTTATTTCACCTAGAGCCTATTGAAGTAGCAGAGGTGTGGGCAGAACTCAGAATATTGTCCTATGGCTGGTATTCAAACACGCTCTGCTCTCACCAGACTATTTTCAAAGGCCACAGATGATTAGCCTGGTTCTCAAGTGTGTTTCTCATGTTAATCTGTCACTGGAACCATAAAAACCTTAAAAACCCATGTAAGTAGAGCCTATTGAAGTAGTGGAGGTGCTGGCAGGTGTTTCAATAGTTCTCCGCGCGTCCACACACCCACACACACCCACACACCGCTCCCACCCATCCAGTCTCGCCTCGCCGCCACAGGACTCGTCGGGTAACGGAAATCCTTCAGTAAGTGTAGGATTTCGGCTTCCTTCCCAGACGTGGCCGAGACCTGTCCCTGCAGGAAACTCGACCCCCGTGGCGGAGGGAGTGGGTGGCGGGGGGCGGCGGGGAAGGGGCGGGGGGTTGAGGTCTGCAGTTGGGTTACAGGATGCGGAAGGAAGTCTTGTGTTTGTCCTGTACTTCTTTACTTACCTGTAGATGCGTCACTGTAGCTTGCAATAATAATGATAAAAAAAAAAGTGGTGTATTTTTATTTATTTATTTATTTATTATTTTTTTTGGCTGAATTTTATAATTAACTCTTGTTTTGCTCTGTACTTGTTTATTTACCTGTAGATACGTCACTATAGGTTGTAAATAATTATGATATTGAAAAGCATATATATATATATATATATTTTTTATCTTTTAGCTGAAATGCGTAAAGGTGACATTTCTTATGTATTTTTTTTTTGTGAGTACTTGTTCCTTGTTTGTCTTTTTATGTATGGTTCATGTTTGGAAAGCAAGTGTTCTTTGCTACTCTGAGATGGAAACTTAGTGGCAGGGTTAGTGTGTTTGTGTGTGTGTGTGTGTGTGTGTGTGTGTGTGTGTGTGTGTGTTATCTAGTATTCTATGTGGTCAATAAACGATCTATCTATACATCTACCTGTGTGTGTGTGTGTGTGTGTGTGTGTGTGTGTGTGTGTGTGTGTGTGTGTGTGTGTGTGTGTGTGTGTGTGTGTGTGTGTGTGTGTCGAGGGTGGCTGTCACAGTTTAGCTCGAGGGAACACAATTCAACATTTTGGCAATTCTTTCCACTCATCTCGCTTCACAAACTGCAGCGCGTCATGGAATCAGCAAAAGTGAGGACGAAAAAATAATAAAAAAAAAAATCCTCACACAATAACGAGGAACAAAGCGCAGAAAGATAGATAGATAGAGAGAGAGAGAGAGAGAGAGAGAGAGAGAGAGAGAGAGAGAGAGAGAGAGAGAGAGAGAGAGAGAGAGAGAGAGAGAGAGAGAGAGAGAGAGAGAGAGAGAGAGAGAGAGAGAGAGAGACAGACAGAGAAGCGCACCACACAAGGCTGTAAGTATTTCCCTTTATACCTAACCGGATCTGAAACCTTTAAGAAACTAACCCTCTGGCGGAAAGCTTTTTGTCATTTTTTGTTGTGGGTGGCGAAGGACAGTCTGTGGCAGGAAGCTTCGGGGTGTTAATGAAATAAAGGATGCAGCGGGTGACGGCAGGAAGCGAACTTGACAGCCATGGAGGAGAGAACCGTCTGAATGTTGTTTTATTAGTGGGAAAGAGAGAAATAAGTTTGCATCTGTTTAGTAAGGGGAGAAGATAAAGAAGTTAGGATTTATTTATTAATGGGGAGGAAAGAAAGAAACCAATATCTGTTTATTAATTGGAAAGAAAAAACGAACATGTTTATTAGTGGAGAGGAAATAAAGACACAAGCATTTTTTATTAATGGTGAGTAAAGAAAGAAACGAACATCTGTTTAGTAATGGTGAGGAGAGAAAGAAACTAGCATTTGTTTGGTAATAGAAAAGAAACTAGCCAACATTTATTTATTTTGATGGGAAGGAGAGAAACGCATCAACATTTGTTTATTAAAATGAAATTCACTCACCTGTGTATTTCAACGTATGGTTTGTGTACGTTTCTCATGGATCTACGTAATTTTACTTTTTCTACATGTCTGTCTGTTTAGTTATCTGTCTTTCTGTCTGTCTGTCTCTAGTTTTCTGTTATCTATGTGTCTGTCTGTCTGTTCATACTTCTGTCTCAAGCTGTGTGTATTTAGTCTAGTTATGTGTCTTTCTACTAGTTGTGTGTCTGTCTGTCTGTAGTTAGGCGTCTGTCTACTTATGGATCTGTCTGTATGTCTCTGTCTAGTTAATGGTTTGTATCTAGTTAGTGTTTGTCTGTTTACCTAAGAGTCTGTATTTTAAGGCCTGTCTAGTTAATGTGTCTGTGTCTAGTTACATGTTTGTCTGTCTAGTTACATGTTTGTCTTTGTTTTTGTCTTGTTACGTGTCTGCGTCTAGTTGTGTGTCAGTTTGTGTGTCTGTCTGTCTACGTGTCTGTCTTATGTGTGTGTTCGTTTGTGTGTCTGTCTGTCTACGTGTCTGTCTTATGTGTGTGTTCGTTTGTGTGTCTGTCTGTCTACGTGTCTGTCTTATGTGTGTGTTCGTTTGTGTATCTGTTTGTCTACGTGTCTGTCTTATGTGTGTGTCCGTTTGTGTGTCTGTCTAGTTAGGTATGTGTCTGTCTTTGTGTCTATCTAGCTACGTGTCTGTCTTATTTGTGTGCCCGTTTGTGTGTCTAGCTAAGGCTCAATCTACATTCCCCTTCAAGAAAGCTAATGGACCTCAGGATGACTGTACACCACCCACGCATGCACGATTTCTTCTTATCTCCTCTCCATCATCACACAGCTTAAATGTACTGCCGCTCTACCTGACAGTCTTCATACAGCCAACATTGCGTCCCTGTGCTAGTCCTTCCCAAACACTACCCGCGGCTTATCTACGACATATCTCCCGTCCTCAGCAGCCTACACTCCGCATCCCCAGACCTCCTCCTCTTATCTGCTGGCGTCATCAAGGAATTCTCGCAGTAGTCTTAACTTCAGAGCTTCTGTTTGTTGCCTGTTGTTGTCTTCCCTTGAGCGTAATATAAATTATTTTGATGTTAGTTTAGGGAATTATTTTAAGTTACTGGTGATGGTGAAAGGATTGATAGTTAAGTTAGGTTAGGTTAGGTTAAGTTGGGTTAGGTTAGAGACTTGCCTACTGCTCGTGTTCATTTGTTTAGCCGTTCCTTGAGCGTAATATAAATGGTTTTGGTTTAAGTTTAGGGTATGATTCTGAATTACTGGTGACGGTGAAAGGAAGTGATAGGTTACTGGTTAGGTTTAGACTCTTGCCTGCTGCTCGTGTTCATTTCTTTAGCCTTCCTTTGAACGTAATATAATTGATTTTGATTTAAGTTTATGATATGATTCTGAGTTACTGGTGACGGCGAAATGACTGATAGGTTAGTAGTGAAGTTAAGTTAGGTTAGGTTAGAGACTGTTGCCTGCTGCTCGTGTTCATTTCTTTAGCCTTCTCTTGAACGTAACGTAATTGGTTTGATATAAGTTTAACGTATGATTCCTGTCCTGTGTTTATCTCCTTTACTGAGGCATACAGGTGTGGCTGGCCTGAGTAAGAGTGACCTGAACAAAGTCCTCAGCGTCAGTAACCAGGATAGAAATAGAAATGATGGCACATTTAACATATTTCTGGATGAAGATATCATTTCTCCACTCTTAATTGCTACCTCCAATATACCACTGAGTCGGCCTGGGTGTGCTGCAGTATTTTTCAACACTTCGTCATCCCTTCTTGACATTTCCTTTTAATCAAGCTGTCCTGTCTGTTATGGTGGCTGTCAGTGATGAGTTTATGGCTGCAGTGATAGTTTAACAAGAATTCTGCATGATCACTGAGGAAAACAGAGATGAGAATACGTTTATTTACCTTTAAAGACACAAGAAATAACATAAGAAAATAAGGGTTGGTGCAGGAAGCCATCAGGCCTACACACGTGGCAGTCCCTGTATGAAACATGCCTACAGATTTCCACCTATCATCCCCATTCATAAATTTGTCTAATATTTTAAAGCTCCCTAAAGACTCGGCACGAACAACCTGACTACCGAGTCCATTCCAGTCATCTACCACTCTATTTGAAAACCAATTCCTTCCTATCCCATTGTTAAATATATGTCAAACTTGAACCCATTATTTCTCGTTCTTTCCTAATTACTAATCCTTAGAATTTTGCTGACGTCACCCTTGTTACATCCCCTGTACCACTTAGAGGCTTTTATCAGACCCATTCTTAACCTACGCATCTTTGTTCCATTTGAAAGTAGAGAGAGAGAGAGAGAGAGAGAGAGAGAGAGAGAGAGAGAGAGAGAGAGAGAGAGAGAGAGAGAGAGAGAGAGAGAGAGAGAGAGAGGCACTAAATAATACCAGGAACCAGTGAAAAAAAATATAGAAAAAGAAAGAAATGAATAAAAACCTGTGTAACTGAAGCCAAGTAGAAAAAATGATGAGTGCGTAGGTAAAGCAGTGGTACATACGTCTTACTCTGTTCTCGTCTTTCGTGGAACTGAATCAGGGACGCACACAGATGTTTCCCCTGCCACGTCATCTCCCTGCCCCGTGCCTCTCATGTGCAGGAGTCGGAAGGAAATATTTATGCTCTTGACTTTTAATTATTTTTCCCAGCGGCTGTCTGGTTCTGGGTAAGTGGTGACTCATTGCATCGAGAGAGAGAGAGAGAGAGAGAGAGAGAGAGAGAGAGAGAGAGAGAGAGAGAGAGAGAGAGAGAGAGAGAGAGAGAGAGAGTACGTACTATCAAGAAAACTCCCAGTATAAGCTTGAATGATGAAAACACAAAACACACACTCTCTCTCTCTCTCTCTCTCTCTCTCTCTCTCTCTCTCTCTCTCTCTCTCTCTCTCTCTCTCTCTCTCTGTCTGTCTGTCTGTCTGTCTGTCTGAATGTCTGTGCGTGCCAAGAACTACAAAGCGAGTATGTACAATCTATAAATGTGATAAATAAAGACAGAAGAGGATAAGCGCAAAATGAATTACGGCCAATGAACACGTGTTGTGAATTAAGATAGAAAAGGATAAGATTCCTCCCCACCCACCTTTCCCTCCAGGATTTTAACAACAGGAGACGAAAGAGAACACTAGTAGAACGAAATACACCGAAAAACAAACTCTATTAACATCTCCATCATTCAGATATCCCGCCATTATCATTAACCCTTTAAATCGTACGAAACTAGACACTTTTAACACTATTAGACCGATAATTTTGCCAGACATAGCACAAAGGTCACGGATTTTAAGACAGCACCTGGGAAACTTCGTAAAATCGTGTAATCTTTGCCTAAAATATGAGAATAAGATAGCCACAAGACTCGGCTGGTTAGTCTTTCCTGCGTACATCAGTCTAAGGGCCATACGCTGAAACACTTCGAGGCTGCACGTCCACTACTTTCAAAAGGCTCACTGTGGTTGGTGACGTTGGTTTTTGAGGGTGTTTTTACGGTTCTAGTGAGAGATTAACAAGATTTCCACATTATTAACAGGAGAAACACTCTTGAGAACCCGGCTGGTGATATCTGTGGCCTTTGAAAATAGTGGTGGTAAAGTGATACGGGTTTTTAAGGGTGATTTTACAGATCTAGTGAGAGACTAACAAGATTTCTACGATGTTAACAGGAAAAACACTCTTGAGAACCCGGCTGATCATCTCTGTGGCCTTTGAAGACAGTCGTGGTGAGGGAGCCAAGCGTTTCTGAATAGCGGCTCCAGTGTTCTCTTCACGTGTCATGTTTTCATCAGATGGACTTTCTCGCGGTTTCAACAGCCTCCAATTTCACGTGTGTGCTGCCTCGGCGCCGCCTGGCCGTCCTCACCTGAGCTCGTGGCGTGAAAGTCGCATCCCGGAGAGCCGTTGACCAACCTGTGTCTTGCGAGAGAGAGAGAGAGAGAGAGAGTCTATTAGTTATTTATTTATAAATAATAATAATAATAATAATAAACGGTTTATTATTTAGGCAGTTGACAAACTGAAAATGTACATAGGGGATGGGGAAAAACTTAACATTAATCCTAACGGTAAGACTAATCTAGGAGGGAAATACTATCGATTGATGGCTCGCACCATGGTGGGAATCGCACTGAGTCTGTACCGGTCCGTGCGCGGCGCCTTCAGGGGCGTTATTTTGTTGTGGTGTCTGGTGGCACGGACAGGGCGAGGCGCGTCGGGCGGCAGCATGTCTCTGAGACGCGGATGATGCAGTAGTCCCTTCCCAAACTTCTCCAGAGCCTCTCGGTGCCTGGTGGATATTCTGGACAGACTCAGGGTGGTCAGGGCTTCTTCATAGGTGGTGTATGCAGGGCCAAGGATGACCCTGCACGCCCTTTTCTGCACACTCTCTAGCTGTAGCTGTTGAGTGTGTGTGAGGGAGGAGGACCACGCTGGGGAGGCGTACATGAGTTTGGGGAGGATGAAGGTGAGGTACACCCCCCTTAACTCATCTGTCGGCGTCCCCAGCGACCTGAGTCTGCGCAGCATGTACAGCCTGTAGGTAGCTGATCTCACGGTGCTGGCGACATGCTGCTTCCAGGTCAGCTGGTCGTCCACCGTTGTTGGTCAGTCTGTCTGTCTGTCTGTCTGCCTGTCTGTCTGTTCGTTAGTTGGTTTAGGTGGAAATGGTGGTGGTGATAGTAGTAGTAGTAGTAGTAGTAATAGTAGTAGTAGCGAGTTCAACAGGTGACAGGAAGCGATCAGGTGAAGCAACATCTCTTGAAGGTTAATGGAACTCAACCTTTCGTTATTCTAAATACCTGTGTGGCTGATTAATGTTGTTGTGGTGGCGGGTGCTGCTGCTGCTGCTGCTGCTGTTGTTGTTGTTGTTGTTGTTGTTGTTGTTGTTGTTGTGGCGGTTCTTGTTTCTGTTGTTGTTGTTGTGGCAGCTTTTGTTGCTGTTATTGGTGGTGGTGGTGGTGATGCTAGTGGTAGAAGTAGTGAGAATATTAGCTAATGTCAATAGTAGTAGTTCTTAGTAGTAACAGTAGTAGTGATGGTAGTAATAGTAGTAGTAGTGGTGGTGGTGGTAGTAGCAGCAACAGTAGTAGTAATAGAAACAGTACTTGATTTTGATAATAATAAACTATAATTAGCATCAAATTTAGATATATCTTAATTAACATCTAAAAAAAAATTCTACGTGTGTGTGTGTGTGTGTGAGAGAGAGAGGAAGACACACAGACATACATACATACAGACAGACAGACAGACAGACAGACAGACAGACAGACAGACAGGAACAAGCATCAATGTGTGTGAGGTAGTGGGAGGCGGGGAGTAATTATGATATTGTCGCCTTCATCATGTTCCAAGGTCGCTGTATTGTCACTGGTGGCGAGGCGGTGTCCTGTCTGGCGGTGGCGGTGGTGGTGGTGGTGGTGGTGGTGGTGGTGGTGGTCTCGTGGGATTAATTGGTAGTGATGTTTCTAATGGATGTTAAGTGTTTTTTTTTCTTTACTTTTTTGTTATTCATTCATTTATTTTTATTTTTGTTGTTGTTATTTATTTGTTTAGTTCTAAGAAATGAAATGCAAATCTATTTTAGTCTTTTTTTGTTAATTTGTTTAAACTTTTATTTTCTTTTTCTTATTGATTAATTTACTTATTGATGTATCTGTATTTTTAGCTTAGGAATTTTTATGTATTATCTACCTATAAACTGTTTACTACTACTACTACTACTACTACTACTACTACTACTACCACCACCACCACCATCACTGCTACGTTATTATAGAATTTCTACTACTATTACCACTACTACTACCACTACTACTACCACCACCACCACAACCACCACCACCACCACCACCACCACCACAACCACCACCACCACCACGACCCATGCCAAACGACCCAACCTCTCCGCCACCTTTCCTTTCCACATTCATCCCTTGACCTGCCCTTCCCTTCCCTTCTCTCCCTCTCCCTCTCCCTCTCCCTCTCTCCCCTCGCATGACCTGCCGTGTTATTCCCTCGTCACACACGCCACCTCTCCCCCTCTCTCTCTCTCCACCAGGGCTCCCTCTCCGTGTCCAACATCTCGCCCCAGGAATTTGATGAGAGTGGCTTGTATCGAGTGAGAACCAAGGGTCTCTTCAGAATCTGCTACCCTGACACCCGGCCGAAGGGAGGTGAGGAACTGTGTGTCTTTGTTGTTGTTGTTGTTGTTGTTGTTTGTTTGTTTGTTTGTTTTCTTTCTTTTTTTCTCTTGTTTTTTCTGTTTCTCTTTTTCTTTCGTTCTTCTTCTTCTTCTTCTTCTTCTTCTTCTTCTTCTTCTTCCTCTTCTTCTTCTTCTGCCTGTTTGTATTTGTTGTTTCGTTGTTCCTCTTGTTCTTGTTTTCTTTTCTCTCTTTCTTTTTTGCCTTTTTTTCGTTCTTTTCTTTCTTTCTTTCTTCTACTTTGTTGTTGTTGTTGTTGTTGTTGTTGTTGTTCAGTAGTGGTAGTCTTTATATCATCACTATAAATATTTTCTCAACAAATTTTCCACACTTGATGACATTTCTCCTTTCCTGACGCAGCTACAGCAGGAGGGAGAGAAAGGCGGGTGGGGAGGAGCCTTCGACTTGACTATCTTACGTCTATAGATTAGATAGTGAAGCTCATCAGAATCAGTATTGTAAAGGAAAATAGATATGCTGATATTTCTTCCTTTGTTTTCTCTTCCTTTGTATTCCCTAACGTTATATCTCTTCCTCTACCTCCTCCTCCTCGTATCACGCACTCACACCTTCACCACAAACAAAAACACATGTAGACCTCAACTCTTTCTTACTTTCCTTTCAAATTCCCTGTGGTTTTTCTATACAACATGTTACCATTTCATTTTTCCCCGCAAGCTTTGGCTGGAGGGATGGATGAGTGTGCGTGGGTGGGGAGGAGCCTTCTTGTGTGCTATCGTGTACGTTTCCTTAATGGTTAGCGCAGAATAGTTACCCAAACAGCCTAGTAAGGACCTCAGGGTATGTTGATGTTTGGACTTCTTTTATATTCTTTTGTATTCCCTCTCTTATTCTTCCCCGCCCTCCTCCTCCTCCTCCTCCTCCTCCTCCTCCTCCTCGCATGACAAGGTAACACAGGCGCAGGTGGGAGGGTGGAGTGCACATATTCAAGCGGGTCACCTCGTTATGAACACACAGACACACAAACATAGAGAGAGAGGGAGGGAGGAGGAGGGAAGCAAGTGGAGGGAAGGAGGGAGGAGTTGCACCTTCACCGTTACCTCCAGGAATGAGAGGATAGGTGGGAGGGAAGGAGGGAGAGAGGGAGAGGTAGAGCATGTGACCTCTCTAGGGGGAGGGAGGGAGGGAGAGAAAAAAAGATGAGTGGATAGGTATGTTT